>NC_031979.2:15798539-16098539 GCF_001858045.2 Oreochromis niloticus
CCTTGGTCTGTGGGGCTATGGCCTGAGATGTCTCACGTTCTTTACTGACAACATTTATATCGTTGAGGATGCCATACGATTTTAAAAGGAAAAGTATTGCAGGTATTGCATTGTTTGTGTTGCGCTCTTTTAATTATTATCCTTTGACCAACTGATGGATTAGAAGTGCGTGTTTTACTTCTTTAGATAAAAGAAAACAGGTCACAGGTATAGACATAAGGATATAGTAACAATCTATGCTCTTCATCTTCATGTTTTTTTCATTTTTAAAGGATGCGAATGTTTGTTTTAAATGTATTTACTTTAACTCACACGCATAGCTGGCATGCTGACATCCCTTGTATAATTTAACTGGCAGTTAGATGGGCACTGATATTATATTCTTATAGCCAAACTAATCTGGAGCCACATTTCTGAGTCTGGCACTTGTAGGCATTTGCCATCAAGTAAATGGCCCCCTCGAAGATCAAACCTGCCAGAGGCCTCCCATCATTTCATTTCTAAAAAGGAAGACTAGCATGTGATTCAAGTATAAATATTTCATTTAATTCCTTAGATTTGTTTTAAATAGGCAGTAAACATATTGATGTGATCTTTTCTGATGGTTTAAACTGCTTTTTAAAATGAGCACTCACATTGCCCTTATTATATTCCAAAGTGTATGTAAAAGATTAACTGTTTTGTATTACATTTCACTTGGTCAAACAGGGCAAATGCCATTATCAATTCAAACTGTATACAGCACTTAAGCTCATCTGTATTCAAAGCATTTTCTGACTTGATTCTATTTTCTTAATCCTAACTCAGGTCTCTGACCTGTGTTTTCTCAGGAGATCTGAAGGAGTCTAGGCACTTTTTGTGTGTGTCTGTATGTGAGCAGTGTATAACAGCTTGATGCACTACACCAAGGACTAAATCAAGCTTTCATTTCTTGTTACTAGGCTTACAATACAGTAAACTACCTACTGACATACAATAACCTCAGAAAATTACTTCAGACTACATGTTGGGGTTTTTTCCATTGCCGTGGAACATAAAAAGAGAGTAGTTGCACCTTGAGCGAAAATCAAGAGTTACTCTCAATCTCACAAGGTTAATCAGATAATTTATAACAAGCCTGTTGCAAAGCCACCTTTAGCTGAAGTAGCAGTGGACATGCAGTGCATGCATGGAGGCAGACACCCACAGGTACACATGCACACACACACACTACTCCCTAACAGGCACTTGCTGAGTCCACACAACAGTAGTTTGGCATGACCCTTATCAGAGTCTGGCAGTCTGATTACAGCTCAGGCAGTGAGAATCCATTGATTTGAAGATAAATGTTAGCACACCTGTGTGCTGAATCCATTACAATCTTATCTTAATGGCTCTGGGAAAATGCTTCATTAAGGTTCATTAGAATAATGTGAGGCATTAAGCATTAATTAGTTTACCATTGTGAATTGTCAGATTTACTTCCAGACAAAAACAAAGTGTTGTGTTTTTCATTAGGCAGGAATACTGTAACGCTAACACAAACATATTATATAATACAAGGTTTAAGGCTAATCCATAGTGTTTATTTTACCCTACACAGAGCACAGAGCACCTGTTTGCCAAGATATTATCAATCTTGGCAAACAGTCTAAGCCACCCCTCTTTTCTTTATATTTTGCTTTTTTATTGGGAAATACTATCAGGTGCAAACATACATGGAAATCAAGAATGTAAGGCAAAAACACAATTCTTATGAGCTTGAAAGTCAAAATTTGGCATGATCACCTTTACTCTTTGATGCATTTATTCAAGTAATCTTCAGGAGTAATTGTCCAGTCTTTTGAAGGACATAACATTTTATATAAACATTTGGACAGAAAAAAGCTACAAATGATTTGTAAATACTGGCCCAGATCTGCAAGGTTATCTAGTTTCACTGTCACCATCTGAAGGGAATGGTCCGTGGACTCTAATGAGCTGTGAAATTACATTATGAATAGAGGAGCCGGGGCTTCGGTCTCCCCAGTTCCTGTGGTTAACTTGAGAAAACTGAGCAGAGGACCAGGACATCTCATCTAACTTAAAATTCTGATAACTGAGTGGAGGGATATGGGGCAGGAGACTCTCTGAGTTTTGAAGACTAAGAGCGACATAATCATGATGGCTGGAATGGCAAATATTATGGAGGAAAGTTATTTCAGGAGTGGGCACACTGGAAAAAGAAATAATGGCAAGGAATGATTGACATATTGCGGGGCGTACTTGGCTTCGTTAGAAAGAAAGATTTTGGGTCGATGAAAAATTGACTTGGATTTACATCACCTTCATTATTTTTACCCGGCAAGCAGAATTTACAAGCAATGTAAGGAGTAACTGTAACTGCTGCAGCATAAATTCTGTCAGCAGATGTAGCATGTAAAGCTAAGACAATGCAAAAAACGAATACAGAAAAAACAGTTTGTCTGCACTTTTTGATGTGATGACTAGATGCATAATGAATTTAGTTAGTTTAGCAGTGAATCATACTAAGTAATGCTCTTTCCCATCTTACTTGCCCTCAACAGAACAAGTATGTGATATTCTTAGTTGCTCTAAATGTTTAACTCCTATAGGATGAACTTATTTCTTTTCAACCTCCACAAATACATGCACCTCTAACAAATTGTAACTGCTGTGAAATGCTTTGAGAATACGTGTAATTATTTGTGTGTTTTTTTTATTTAATTTATCTGACAAGCTGATCAGATGTCCTTGTAGGCACTCCAAATGTGGCAGCGCATTAATTAACAACTCTTATATTTGTCAGATCATCAGTAACCGTGTTGCTGCCTTCAAAAATATATTCATTCAGGTCATTTATTGACTGTCCTATACATTCTTTTCATTTTTTTTTTTACCTCTCCCTCCCCTCACGAGTCACACTCGACCCTCCTTTTGACAACTGTGGCATCCTCCAGTCCCTCCTCCCTCCACCTCCCTCTCTTTGCCTTAGGCCCGTGGGTGGTTCAGATAATTTGCTTAATTTGTTGCCATTCACTCTCAGGACATGGATCAAAGAACTGTTAAATTGCACTGACGTGGCAGCATCTCGGAGTGACTGAGAGTGGAAGAAGAGAGGGAGATGGAGAGGGAGAGAGAGGTAAGCCCTCCAGCTAAAGGAGGAGACTTCCAACATCCTCACTACCACACTGTGTATTTGTGTGGGTGTGTTTGTGAGTGTATGTGTGTGTGTATCTACGGGCATGTGTGTGCTATGACATGAGGATGGAGACACCTACTCTCTTCACTAGCAGGCCAAGTCCTGTTGATGTGTGGATGCTGCTGATAATGGTTGCAGCCAATTCAAATAGCCTGTCAATAAACATTAGAGCACTACTACAGTTGGCTGATTGCTGGTATGAGCACAGACTGAGTGGTTATTTATGTTGGGAATGTCATGGGATTTGAAATAAAGGGGTTAGCCAGGAATGATGTAAACTTTTTAGATCTCGAGCTCATTTCCTGATCCCCTCTCGGTCCCAAATACCCTGAACCAAGACAATTGCGATTTCTACACCCAAACTACTGATCAGCACTTTCTCTTCACTTTTCTGTCCTATTCTCGCTAATTCTAATTAATAAGCTGCATGAAACGTCAACTTACCACAGAGCAGGATCATGAAAAAGACCATTAGAATGATGCAATTACCCAGAGGACTCCGATGAGAGATACATGCAATCAAAGTGTGAAAAGAGGCAGGGAGGCAATGTAGCAGTAGGCTGGGGGAAGGAAAAAAAAGCAGATGTTGCAAAAAAAAAAAAAAGTCTTCAAAGAGAAGGATGGGCTTGAAAACCCAGGAGAGGGAGCTGTGGGAGCTCTTCTTAGGCAAAAATGTGACAGAGCTCCTCCTGGACCTGGGAAGACACTGAGAACCAATGAACAGCAGGATATATTCTCGCTGTCTTCATTTATCTGTCCTTCATTTTCACATCCTCTTCTTTTTGTCTTAAGATGCAAAGATGCAGGATAGTGCAACACACAGACAACTTGTGTTGTTTGAAAAGCAGTTTCAGATAAATACAATTTTTGACTATAACATTACATACCCTGAGGTAAGCATGTGCTGTATTACTCTGCCTATTTTGACACGAGATTTCTGATTTTCAGTATGAACTATGTGACCTGCAGTAAATATGAGATCAGACACAATTATGTGTGGATATATTGCGTGATGCAACTCTGTGCATATGGCATTAAATCTTGTCAGCAAAGGCTTTTGCACTGTGGACTTCAGCACCATGGACAGAGACATTTTCCTGAGAGAAACTCAATAGCTCTACGTTTTGAATGGAAAATCCCATGCTGTGGTACTCATCAGCCTGTATGCTATATTGATGTCTAATTAAAAATCATAATTGTATCATAGGATTTTCATTCCTTCTTGAACACATTTCATTTCACAGTGTCCCGTTAGCTAATATTAGCTTAACTTAACATCAGTGATGTATCATAAGTGATGAAACATAATCATCATCTGTTATCATCATACATGGCACACTGGTACTGGTCCCTGTTCTTTCAGTCAGGCTATGCATGAGACTGATTCCTTATATGAGTAGGCACAATATACATTTAAAGCAAACAAATACAAAATAGTAAAATACAAAAAAAGTGCATTACTTGATCTGATTTCAATCCATCATGTTAGTCTTAAAGTTTTACACTATTAGACTTAAACAACAGGATGTTTAAGAACCTGATACTGCAAGGTATACACACAGAGATAGCAGCAGCTGGCAAGAAAGTATAGATGAAGAAATATATGCCTGCATTTTTACAGCATATTGTTCGAGATGGAGCTACATGAGGTTGCATTCAGATTTATTGTATTTGTATTTATGCCAAGAGATGCAAAGGTAAGTAAGGAAAACTAATCACTTGTCTTCATGGTGGCTTACACAAGCTGGGTGTAATGGGAAAACTGAAACTCTGTTCATATATACAAACTACCAGGCAATAAAATCATAAAAGAGAGACTGTATATTAAGCGACTGGTTGCACAGGGACCAAAGATGAGCAGTGTACAGTATTTGCTGTCCACACTTACATTCTGACTGACATTTATATAATACTGAAGAATCCTGCAAAAAAAAAAGGAGGGGGGTAAGATCAGAGAAAAAGAGATTGGCAGCTGAAGATGCAGATGTTTGTGCATGATAAAAGTGACTCGCATTATTGATTAATTCACTCGCCTACGTATGGCAGGAACTGTTTAAATGTATGCTACTGTTCCCTCAATTTTTCAGACTGTACTACAATATTTATGCGCTTCTGCATGTAAATGCCGTATCCCATTTTCAAATAGCCTCGCTAAGCTATAAATATCTCAAGAAATGAAAGGGATCTTAAGGCTTTTTTTTTTGCTTTTTTTTGAGACAGTAGTTGCCACTGAGTAATATGGCTCAATGTTACCTATGCATGTTTTGTATCCCTGTATTTTCTATTATCATGTGTCAGAGATATAGATTTTTTGTCATGCTCATCCACCGAGGAGGCGGACTAAAAAAAAAAAATCTAAAGGTGTTCTAACTTTCACATTTATTTTTTAAGTCTACCAGTTATCCTCCTCATATCCTATTCACATAGCCGCTGCCTTATGCATAAATGCATCAACCTGACAAACTTTGTGTTTGCCAATAATTTCCATGCTGTGATTTTTTAGATGACTTGGAAGATGATTCATCATCCATCATAAAATGCGCATGCATGCCAGCCTGTGTAGGCATGCATTCACTGGTGTGGTTTTTTGAAATTCAGGTTGCCAGCCACAAAGGTAATGTGTGAAAAAAGGGCTATTTAGATATGGAAAGCCTGATTAATTTATCAGAAAGAAGCTATTGGAAGCTGATCTTCCTCTTTGCAGATTTCTCCCATTATTGGGCATTGCTGCTGTGCTTTCAGTTCCCCTTCTTTTAATATTCTTATTTTCTTATTCTTAACTGTGTCTCAGTTGGTTTTTAGTAGAGAGAGTCTATTTTGTTTGTCATTCTTCCAGCAAATTATTGTTTGAATACCCTGTTACAACTGCAGCATTATTTGTCACATCTCTCCCTCTGGTGATTTCTATCATATGCATGTGGAAGTTCCTGTTTCACACTATCCTGAAAATCCAGCTGTATAAGAGATAATATTGTTGTATTAGTTCTATTTCAGATGCAGATTAGAAAGTATAAAGTCAGGCAGTGTTGGCAAGGCTCATAGCCAGAGCTACCTCCCTCCTTTTTAATAAGTGTGAAACTGCATATCCGTTCTGATTTTTACCACTGGCATGAGATATGGTCAAGGTATCCTTTTGCGATGGTGATGCAACAGCTACGGCAATGTAAGATACAGAGAGTAAATGCTCCTGTGTGACATGACAAAGTTTAATTTTTACCTGTTGTGTTTTTTAAAATTTTCCTGAAGACATGTTTAATTTTAGGAAAAGATCATATCAATATCCCCATTTGAATAACTGAAGAAATGATGATCAAGAATACCAGGTGCATTAGAAAGTGATGCAATGTGCATAACAAACACAAAATAACATAACATAACCGATTAATATGAAATGAATAACATTCTATCTATCTATCTATCTATCTATCTATCTATCTATCTATCTATCTATCTATCTATCTATCTATAAAATTATGAAATATTAAACACAACTGTTGTAATGGAATACAATATCTTGAGTACAGGATGTAAAGCCTTCGAGTCTGAAAATATATTATATATCATTTGTATTCCCATCATATTTCAACATACAGTCATAGAACAACAGAGTGAATATAAAACAGTGTTTACAGACTGTCTTGCAGGGCACAGGTTCATCGTAACTGTCTAGACAAGTTCTACTATCTCCTACCCCCATCGCAGAACAGTGTGGTGCATTGCAAAAATACAAGATTTTAATGCAATAAAAGCATTTTGTATAAAAACATTGATATTTTTCGCCTAAAAATTGGTGTAAGTGGGGTTTTTTGGGTGGTGGTGGGGGGGGGGGGGGGTGTCAGGCAAACTTTTTATACCTTTAAAACATTCTTTTAAGTAGCTGATTTATTTCGGTATCTGATTAGCTGAATTAGTATTCCCACTATGTGCTTTGCCTGACTATCTGTTTAAGCAAAAAAACAAACAAACAAAGAACATGAAGATCCCAACCTTGTATAACTTTGTGTACACAGAAAGGTCATTTCTGCATCAGTCAAGGCTGCTCTGAAATAGACTGAGAAACTCATATGTGAATATTGATTTATTTTTTCCTCTTTTCTCTGTTGCCAATTACAGAGCAGCAGATAATTTCAGCAAGGCTGAAAGGCAAAGTGCATCTATTTTGGAGATGCCAAAATATTATCTGAGAAAAAAGAGGCCCATGTATAACTGAACTCACTTCTATTTATTTATTTTTTTTAGTCTTCCTCTGGTACACACTATGGTATGCACAGGAGAATGTTCGGTACCATTATAATGAGAGCAACACACAAGCTGGCAGAGGCATAGGCTGGATGAATCATGATTTAGATATCATGTTTCTGGGTTGTTTTTAATCCTCAGCACTGTTTAAGTCTTGTACATAATGTTTATGTATTTAGTGTGTAATAAAGAGGAAAGGGAAAGACACCAAGAAAATGAAGGTGGGATACTACGCATTCGCGCTCTGCTTTAGATTACTCTGTTTTGGTCTGTTGATCTTCACCACCAGGCAGAACACTCCATCTGTGGGTGCCTCTCAATCCTGAGTAGACCAGACACTCTCTCCACTTCAGTGACTGGTTGTGCAGGAGCTGAAAACTAGCATCTAAGCAGTGCATCAAATAAAAAAAAATAAAAAAAACGTCTTCAAAAGATTTACAAACTCAGAGGTAAATGTTTTGCACTGTGTAAAAATAAATATGCAGTGCTGTCAGAAACTATTAGGATTTTAGTTTTTCATTGTTTTGCTCAGTGGAACAGGAAAAATAGGATATGAAATAGAACAGGGACTTTAAGGTCAAAGTGCAACTTTTGTCATGTGTTTTACATCTGTTTGAGAGTCTCTTTGGAACGCTGTCCTTTTTACACTTAGTTGTAACTGCAATAATCCTGAAACACGTACATCAGAGAGAGATGTTCTTAACTGTCAGTCAGTGGAGCTCAAACCAACTGAAAGTAGCGTGACTGTTGTAAATTGCCAACAGGGGCATAAACAGCCTCTGGTGTATATGCATCCATAACAAAGGTAAAGTGTATTTATTAGCATAGCAGAACAATATCCGCTTCTGTAGTGCAGTTGACATTTTTATGTTTATACAACACTACTGGACCAGCTGTAACAACTGATACCCAGGGAACTGACTGGAACATAAGGATTACAAAGGAAACTGAAACCCAATAAATGTAACAATAAATAAATGCATGAAAAAATGACAGCAGAACTTTGCTTTTGGGTTTGAGACTATAAGCAAAAGCAAGGACAGGAACAGATACAAAAATGCATTTCTGTAGACATGCTGCTATAAAAATCAGGACCTGGCAAGAGGTCATCCAAGAGAAGAAAAAAAAATGTGCCAAGAATGACTGGAAACTAACAAATGTCACTACAGACCATATATACAGAAAGGACTGGCTTGCTACTGGGGCCCAGGGGACACGTAAAGGTGACAGGAAAAACAAAGGCTGGGTGTAAAACAATAATGGAAACATATTGGATATAAACAATTTCAAAATCAAACTGGAAACAACTACAAAAAGTATAGTTGGTATGCCACAGCAGCATACATTCAGAAAGCAGAGATTCAGACAAAAGTACATAAATTTGGAAAAATACATTAAAGACTAGATAGTCGATAGCATAATTCAATTATTTGGTTTCTGTTTTTTTTTAATTAAAATACATAATCCTAGCTACAGTGGTCACTACAGTGAGTGTAGGCTGTCAGTCTGCTGTTTAAGTCAGCTGTCAATATGTTGGGGGTCCACATCTATTTATTCTGCAGGAGGCTGTAAAAAGCTGTAATTGGTACGGTTTTGGCTGCTGTTAGCTACTGTTAGATGCCGTGAAACTTTCTTTGAAGTGGCTCTAACATTGATGAACTCAAACACTTATTGAATAAACTCAAATACATACGATGTGAGAATGTAATGAAACTGTTTATCAGAGGGAATGTGTGATTTCAGGACCCTCTAGCCTAGCATTAGCTAGCATAATGTTAGCGTATAACCAGCTGTTGTTATTGTTTAGCTGGCTTATTGGCAGCTATCTGGAGATGGAAGCGTTGCCCCCTCCCATCTGCCCTACAGCTTTGTTTGTCAGCAGTTACAAAACATAACTAAAAAAAAAAAGAATAATAAATAAAGATCAATTATGAGGGTGGTGGGCCAGTTAGCACCACTGTCAATGCTGCTGTCTTAGAACCTCGTTTTAAGGCTGCTTTTGCCATTTAACTGAAGAGCCTCATCATTTAGCCCACCTGGGAAGTTTAATACAAGAACCTAGAGTACCCAAGGCCTACACTAATCTTAGTAGTATTTTTTTGGCAGCTGTGTATCTTGTGCACATAAACATGGTTGGAATTACTGGACTACTGATAACCACAATAAATAAAACACAATAAAACTCTAGTAAGTCTATGAAAAAGCTTACATGATGGCCTAACATATAGAAAATGTTATCATAGTGTTAGAAATTTGACACTGTAGCAACCACGACATACAGTCGCCATTACTAATGAAACCAGGAATTACCTGCAGATTCTTTTCACACCTTTCTGTCTTACTCCTCGTATCTTCATTCAAACTTGTGCCTGTTGACTACTTTCATAAAAGTGCCATTCATCAAGCCTCAGCGGCATCACTGTTAGCTGCAGATGACAACGGCTGTCAGGATGTGACACTGCCATCACACCAAGTAGGCCAAGTGGGAGCGGCTTGAGATAACATAAAGCAGGGTTGTTTGACGTGAGGCGAGCGACCGGTAGTTAGACACTCAATCAAGAGGGGACAGAAGGGCTTGCCAATCTCTACGGGTCACAAAGCAGGCTCCATCTGTCACTCTGAAGCCCCCAGCTCTCCAATACTTCTCCACATACCGACAGAGAGACACTGGAAACCACTAAAGGGAGAGGTACCACACAGAGCCAGCATAGCAGGAGGAGAGTGACTGCTAATGAGGAGAGCTGAGCTCTTTACAGGCTAGTCACAGTCAATGATAGACCTTAAAAGACAGTCAAGGAGCCAAAAGGGGACAAGGAAAGCCAACATTATCTTTTTGATTTCTAGTCAAAGAAGAAAAAGGGCTCCTTTAAACGACTCAGTATTGTGCTTATGACTTGAATACACAACTTAAGCAATGCAAAAGGTTTCTAAGTGGCGAACAGAGCGTATGAGCAATTAAAAATAATGGAATGCATTTCTTTAGTGTTTTTATCTATATACGGTGACATGCAGTCTAAGAGTAACGGGACCTCAAACAGAGTATAGCCATAGATTTACACTTTCCAGAAGCTATTATTTTTGTGAAGTCAGGCACTTAAATTGAATCCTCTTTCTGGGCCTTGATATATTTGGCAGCATATGGTACAAAGACATTGTCCCCATTGAGGCACCTTATACACTGATGTAGAGGGAAAAGCCTGTCTTCCGCAAGAAAGCAAAGTGTACATAATTTACAGCGTTCAACTCAGCAAACTTATGAAATAATGATGTGGCGTCTGTTTACGCAAAGGGTCCGTTTTATCATTCTGGCACAAATAAGAGGAAAAAAAGGCAATCAGCTCATGTAAGTGGTACATTTAAACAATTTTGTTTGCCTGTCTGCTGTCACTCAAAGGGGCCATTTAAGAAAAAGGGGGCTTTCAGAGTATTCCCTTGAGTCGGAGCCGCTGAGCATAAGGAGCTGGAGTGGAAGCACCAGAATGCACCGTTTACACAGAGCACACAGCACATCAAATTACAGTGTACTTAGAAATTACTTGATGTGCATATTTGAGCTCTAATATGTGCCTACAACAATATTTTCCGGCTATTCAAACACATCTGCAGTTTGGATTGCTAAATGTGAATTGCGTCTCCAGAAACACAGGTTCTTTTGTTTTTTTCTGTGTGTGTGTGTGTGTGTGTATATTTGGTTTTGGTATCGTTTCTTATTGGATTGGCTAAATCAGCTTTTAAATCTAGTGTCACTTGTACAGCCGCATCTGTTGCCACAGTTTTAATTATGAATATCTCAATGTAGCATATCCTAGACGTGCTCACAACAGACAGCACAAAAGCCCAAAGAATGACAGGCGGTGCGGCTTGGCAGCGCCGCCACAAAGTCATGTGGGGTGCAATCTTGTTGTGAAAACGCTGATATGCCTTGAGACACCACATTAGGAGGCCATCCTCGCTTGTCATCAGAGCTTTAATTGCCACGGCCAGGTGCAAACAGCATGTAATCTTGTTTGTCAGCCGCACAGTTTTATTTTCTAATTTCGTCCTTTTGACAAGCAATTTGGGAATAGAGAGGGATTTGAGAGAGCAGGCGGCCGTGAGCTAGTGGGGTGGAGTCGGATTTGGCGAAGCTGCGAGAGGAGAAAACGGGGGTGTGGAACGTGTACATCTGTGCGTTTGTGTGTGCGACGGTGGTTATGCAAGTGTGTGTGCACACAGGGCCCCTCATCACTCCTGTTCAACCTTGTAATCTATGTGTCTCCCCAGTCTCTTTGTCCTGAGGAATGCCTGGCTCAGTGAGTGCAGAAAATTACCCTCCTGCTCTGTTCCTCAGCCTCATGAATATCACACACGCAGCACACACACGCGCACACACACAGTCCTCCAAGCTCATCTAGTTAAAATTCTAAGGGATATGAAAGAGGATCATCCGTTTCCAGATTTTTTTTTTTTTTTACTACCCGGCCACCCGACCTATGCTTTGTTCCTAAACCAACCACTAAGAAAACATGAGGAGTTAAACTAAGCAATTCACAGCCTAGATGTACAGCTACCTCTTCTTTCCACTAATGGCTGGACCTATTGAGCGCCATACAATGCCATCTCGAGAGCTGTAGCTGAGATGACCTCAGCTGCTTAAACTCACAACACGACTGAGAGTGAGTTTTGAAGAAAAATATCCTTCTGCTCGGCTTCATGTTTGCTTGTTTTGAGTATGAATAAAACTTGTGCTTTTTAACCCGGTGTTTTTGCCTGCATTTATGCGAAAGCGGCTGTGACTAATAATGCCAAGTCCACGAATGTGTGTGCGCGTCTGTGTGTGAGTCATCATCTTCCTGTTTGTGTACAGTACAGGCTACCCTCAATCCGACCTCCCCGTTTTAAGCTTGCTTGTCCAGCCTTTTATGTAGATGCCCTTTTAGTGGTGCTTTCTTTTATTTCTGTGGGGGTTCTCTGACCCACCAGCAATCTCTGTTCAAGCATTTGTCAAAATGTTTAGCATTGTCAAGAGCCCTTTGTCTGGTTGAGGTCCCTCAGATGACTTTTGTTATGACAGGATACTCTAAGTGAGGAGCCAGGGGTTTTTTTGTGCTGTACTTTGGACATTGTGCTGCCAAAGATATTTAAATGGGGGTGCAGCCATAGACCGAATACGCCTGGTAGATAGAGGTCAGGTGCAATGAAAGGCTTCTTTCAGAGACTATGCTGATGTAGTTTTACTCCATAAAAGATGAGGACTGGGTCCGGGCAAGTTTGAGTGAGGGCGTGTGAAGAGGTACAGAAGAAAAGAGCACCTGTCACTGAGGTGTTCATCACCCTCATGTCCTCACAGGCGAGACTCAGCAGCTTTCACTTGTAGATCAGTGTCTGCACCAGAGTAAAGCAGAAATTAATTTTTCATTTTTTTTTTTAAAAAAAGGTGAATGAGACAGAAAAAAAGAGCTGGAATTTAAATATATGATTATGACAATGAATGCAAAAGTTCACACGCACCCACAGAGGTGGCACATTTATACGCACTGAAGGAAAGTGTGTGTGTTTCAGCTTGTGTGTAAAAAAGGAGAGGAGGAAAGAAAGAAGAGAGAGCTACAGAGAGAGAAGAACCATGCCATATGCATTTTAAAACTCTGAAATTCAGAAAAAGAAAGTATAATGAGTTTTTTAATTAAGTCGCCCATTTTATCATGTTTTACATAGCGACACCATTAATACCCCGGTAATTAATTGTTTTGGAAACTTTTCAGTGTCTGGTGATAAAGTTTTAATCAAGCAATGTGGTGCTCTTGCTAAGCCATGTCACCTCGATATTTAATTATTTAGAGTTTAGTGCTGGTTTATGCATTTTGGCAGTCAAGTAGCTGTAAGAGTGTAGCTAACTCTTGTACTACTTGTAGCAGCCAAGACAGACATTCATGCCTTAATCCTGAAGCATGGGAAGTGGTAGAATGCAGCGATGTCTCACCTGAGGGTAACATCTTTCTTGCGCCGGACTGGAAAACTGCTGAGACCTGCACCGAAGAGGAAAAGCTAAAACATAATCAGGCAACAGCAGATGACGGGTAAGAGGAGGGCTTGATGTTGAGGACAAAATCTATTTTGTCACGTCATATCAATTAAGTGCATTTCTCATTCTTGGCATATCTCACGTGCTTTTCATGGGTTCGGTGCATCATTCTGACATGTCACCCTGAATACAAAGTTACATCACTTTGTATTCTTAATGAAAACAGAAAATTGGGGTATTTTTTTTATATGTATGGAGAGCAAATGATTGAAATATGGCATTGTAAGAGAGGAATGCTGTCCCACTATTAGCTCATGCTCATCAGTTACACAGCTGGTGCTTAACTAGTCCTTAAAGTATTGCCCTGTGCCACCAACAAATTGTAGCAACCATGCCATAGGGCGATACCATTAGTTTAATTTTAATCTCAGTCACCGTTTAGACTTCCCACAATTAAATGAGCATGATATGATGATATTAAACATGTATGCCCCAGTAATAGAACAGCAAAGCAAAATCAAATGACGCGCTGTCTTAATCAGAACCTGAATTTATTGTTGTTGCTGTTTGAACTCCTCCATCAGCTGATAAAGATTTCATCCAAATGACTGCGGCTGATGGAGCCTGACCATACTGTGCACCACATACTAGACATGCAGCTAAACATTTTCTCTATCAACCGTTTTAGCATTGCTCATGCTAAAAAAAACACAAATATTTGCATACTAACATTTGCATACTGAAATTAAAATGTTCATTTATTTACCTTTTTGTGGTTGCTGGAACACCTTTTATTTTGCAGCTTTTGCGATAAATACATAATTGGTCTTCACAGTGTTCTCTGCCAGTCATATTAAATCTATGTGGTAAAAAAAAAAGCATGGTACAAAGTCACCACAACAGATTATTTAGCTAACTAACTATACTGTAAAGCACACTAGTACACTACATCTACTCTTTCTTCTCTAAAAACATTCTCTTTATGTGTGAGAATTTTGTACATCTCCTATACCACTGAGGCTTTTATTCAATAGATTCCCTTCAAGAATATGCTTTTATAATGAATGCATTTCACTGAGCTCACTTTCACCAGCTCAGGCCTTGGAGACAAAATATTGATCAGTCATTATTGATGTGTATTGCTACTGGCAAGATTCACGTGTATATGAAATTTTGCTTTGATTATTGTATTTCCCTCAAGTTTTTCAGGTCAAACTCAAGTTTCAAGGAAAGTCGAAAGTACTTTCGATTACAGCGTCTTTCCTGTCACAGAGTTTTGTTTTTCTATGTTGTTGTTGTTGTTTTTTTAATGGACTGCAGCAAATTAAATCTCAAGTCTAATTATAAAAGCTCGGACACGTTGACAGGAATGTCAACCACAGAAAGCACAACAACAAGCCTGGCACATTTTCTGTTTCACTGGATGATTCCTCCATTCAACACAGTGGTTTCAAACATTATATATAAATCATGCACTGGTTGTTTTATTTTATTTTCAGTCAGAATGAGCAGCTTAATTACAGGGTATTCATTCTAGTTTAAACTTTTCTGGACTCTGCAGGCTTGGCCTATGGGTAGTGTGTATCCTCTTGCAAGCTTTTTATATTTATTTCTTTTTTTTACTTTTCAGAAAATCATATGACTTCTATGCCCAGACTTACACACATGGCAAGATAAGCATGCACACACACACAGACACACACACGTACAGACAAACAGAAGCACAAATCCCTCTGGCCTCCCAGCCTGCCTTCTTCCCCTGCTGCGCTTGATCAGGCATCCTTTCTTCATCTACAGAACACAGAGAAATGGCTGTGGTCCCATGTAGCCTTGTTTTCATCCTGCCTTTTCCATTTTAAGCCCCAGAACACCACTGAAAAAGCAGCTTCATTTTGACAAACTCTTTTAGGTGTCCATCTACTTACTTGTTAGTCTGCCTGGCTAGCCGCCTGCGGGTCTAGCAGCAATCCCATCAGTGACTTCTGTCTCCTGTCAGATTCAAGGCTTCACCCTGGGAAGTCATATTGATGGAGGAACAACTGGCCCTTTGGTTTTGATGGGGGAGAGAAAAAACTGTTAGAAGATTTCTAATGAAATGAAAATGGCTCTTTTAAGGGCTGTTTTAGTGTGGGATGAAATGCATAAGAGAGAACTGAAAGAGCTGTGATGAAAGGGCCAATGGACCAATAGATGATCTTTTAAAACTCAAGCCCTATGAATTAGAGACTTTGGAGTAGTTAATGTAAGATCATCTGAATTTAAAAAGAAATCATAGTTGTTTCCACTAATGAGACACTTTAAGTGCACAATCCATAAGTGCAGGTCAAAGGAAACAGGTTTGAGTGTGTGCATCTGTATATGGTTTTTACGTACCTTTTGGTAATATCATAATGTCTATAACCTCAGTTTACTGACATTATGGGGACATATTTTCCAAATTTCCAATATTTTCATCAATTCATCTAACAAGCAAGGCAGAGATTGGTAAAAGAATTTGAGGGCAGGAGACTTGTCAGACTTTATTTCAATGCAGTTTATTTTTATTTATATAGCACCCAATCACAACAATCGTTTCCTTGAGGCCCTTTATATTGTAAGGTAACACAATAATACAAAGAAAACCCCAACAATCAAATGACCCTCTTTAGGTAAACACTTGGGAAGAGTGGGAAGGACAAACATCCTTTTAACAGGAAAAAACCTCCAGCAGAACCATCATCAGATAAAGGCAGCCATCGGTTGGGGTGAGGGGAGGAAGACAGGACAAAGACACTGTGGAAGAGAGCCAAGGAATAACTAATAATTGAATGCAGAGAGAGGTGTATAAACACTTTGTCAGTTAAAAAGGTGAATGAAAAACAACCACACACAGCTTAAGCCGATGGCAGCATAACTAAGTGAGGATTCATGGTCATCTGATCCAACCCTAACTACATGCTGTATCAAAAAGGAAAGTTTTACGCCTAATCCTAAAAGTAGAGAGGATGTCTTTCTCCTGAATCCAGACTGGTTCCACAGAAGAGGGGCCTGAAAGCTGAAGGCTCTGCCTCCCATTCTACTTTTAAATAACCCTAGGAACCACAAGCAAGTCTGCACTCCCAGAGTGAAGTAATTTATTGGGGTGGTACAGTACTATAAGGTCTTTAAGATAAGATGGGGCTTGATTATTCAATTCAAGTTAACAGGGAGCCAGTGGAGATAAGCCAATATGGGAGAAATATGCTCTCTCATTGTACTGAATGTCAGTATTCTCGCTGCAGCATTTTGGATCAACTGAAGGCTTTTCAGGAAGTTTTTAGGACACGCTGCTAATAATGAATTACAGTAGTTCAGCAAAGATGTAATAGATAAAGTAATAAAGACTTGCAAATTAACTCCCCCTAAATGAGAGAAGCAAATCTTTGGCAAGTTCAACAGAATGTGAAAGTACAAGACAGCTGTGTGTAGTAGTAAGTTATTACAACATGAGCAATTTGTTTTTTCTTTTTCACTCAGGCTGGATCTGGTGCAGGCAGACTGTCGGATCTTCAAGAGTGTGAGGACGCATGGACACACTTTTCCATGCCCTTCCCAGATGTCTGTTTCCTACCTGCGCAGCCCACTGTAGTCCCAAGGCTAAGAGATTATCGTGTTGATCTCAAAGTGTGAATCAATTAAGCTCTCACCACATTTGCAATCAATAAACAGCGAAGCCACTGACAGGCTTCCGCCTCAATCCTTCCCCCATTGTTAAAATGTCCTCTAAAGCACATGTGTTGGAACTCCTGCAGAGACAACCAAACAAAATGACTATTCCATGCCTATATCGACGGATACTAAGCAAGGGACTAGGGGGAACCAGGGCAAACAATAGAAAAGGGGTTTTCAAGAATCAGAGATGGATTTGTGTCATGATTGTCAATGATCTGTTCTTTTGCCCTCCATCAGACAGTGAAGCCCAATTTGTATTCCTGTTTCTTTTTTGCAGCTGTCAGGGAGACAGACGTGTGTCCATGTCTGCTGCTGGGGCAGTCAATGAGCCATTGATTCGGAGAACCGCGCTGGTGTCTGAGATGCCCACGTGATGGATGAGGCCCTTCTTAAACAGAAGCTAAAAAAAACCCAAAAAACAAATAATAATAAAAAATACAGAGCACAGAATGAGTAAAAGCAGGAGATATACAGTTTTGAAACTTTATAAACTGCTCACACTGCCATTTCATGGTAAATGCTTTTATAGCCCTGGTTTTCTTTGATGATTCGTTTACGGTTTTGATCTCTTTGTCTATTACCATTGTTGCAGATTCTTTGCCCATTACCTCTTCAAAAACAATAAGGGTCTGTATTCATTTTTCAAACAAATTTCACATCAAAGGTGGCAACTGAAGCACAGAACACATGGAAACGGCAAAGAATGCGTATCTGTGTGTGCACATTTGAAGGTGTTTTGCACAAGTACGACGTAATAATCCGTTATGTGCCTTCCATATGCTCTGCTGCTGGGAAAGCTTTCACCTGACAAGCTTAATCTAATTCAGTTCTTTACAGTACTTCAGCTGGTCTTCCCGGTGAAGTCAATTAATTATTTAATTACAACTTTCCCATGATGTTGGAGTAGCATCAAAGTAAAAAACAAAAAAACAATTTTTATATTGTGTGTATTGATATGGGCATCTTGGTTCTCATATGTGCAGGCAACGCGCTGATAGGCTGTTTTCTCCCTGTTTGTTTTCTCAAGGATGTATTTTTTGTCAGTTGAAGAAAAAAACGAAAAAAATAAATAAAATAAAAACAGAACTTCAATCGCAAGGGTGAAACACAAGGCAAAATTAAACCAGTCGATGCATATCCAGCACATAAGACTTGTTAATTCAGCTGAGGGTGTGTGCAATCCCTCATTATTTCATTCCATCATTGTGTGTTCTGTCAGGGGGAAAAAAAAAGACTCAACATTGTTAGTTTGAAAATGAACAAATGGTCTGCTTTGTAAGGAGAAGCTAACTGTATCAGACTTGTTTGGGCTGGTCTGACTGGACTGGGGTTGGATAGAGGAAGCAAATGAGGCACTAAAAATGATGCATGAAAATATGCAAAAACACATGCAGGCTGTCAGTGTTGTAGCTCTTACTCAAAAAAAGTCATGTATTATGTTACATATTCACTCTCTGCACCAAGTAAACTCATTATATTACTTTTGCGTTACTTTACAACATAGTCTGAGATGTATTGCCACTTATTTAGAAGTTAACAACAAACCTTTAGGCTACGTGCCTCAGGCTCTAGGAAAAAGGAGCAGGATAAAAAGGGCAGTTTTTATATCCACCCTTCATGCAGGCAATTTAGGAACAATGCAAGTAATGGCATAATTGCTTGCTTAGTAACTGAAATGTGATTACCAACATTAGCACAGTAATGTATTACATTAGTGCATTAAAGAAAAGTATAATGTGATTAGAGCAACACCCAGTGCTGGAGCCTATGCAGAATTTACCTGACAATGCACATGTACAACTTAATAGTTTCTTTAGAGAGAGACAAAAGTGGTGAACATCAGTTAACGCTCAGGCTAAACGCTCTACATTTTCCAGGTGTGAAATTGAAGAGGGATATGATATAGAATTGCTGTCTTTGCAGAGGTTTTTGACTTTGGTTAACTATCTGAGGTAACTGTCAACCTTGAAATTAGGAGTCCTGATTTAAACATGAGTCATATGCACTCATTTACCTTTGCTGACCAATTTGGAAAAGAGATGCATTTTTTAATTCTTTCGGGTTACTTGGGAGCAAATTGAAAAAGATATGCCCATTCATCTTTTAATTATGAATGGCAATACAATTACATTGGCCCAACTATGTGTGTTGAGGGGACTCTAGTTATGGCCAAAGACCCATATGATGAGCCCAAGGTGACTATAGATTTAATAGGTGGATACAGGGTAGAGTTGGTGGTGAAAGCAGCCATTTGATAAAAAATGATCCCTAAATGTGCTGTAATAATGCAAAATGATGGGTTAACATGCTCAGTCCCTCCTGATCGCCTTGCACCATCTACATTAGTCTAAGTGCCTTGATCATCCATGTGCAAACCCTCTGGGAGAATAGGGTGGGAGGTGTTGTTGGTGAAGGTGTGGTGGCACACTCCTCCTTGCATCATATGAACCCCCTATTTCATGGCCGGCTAACCCGATGGAAAGTAATAGGGTTGTGGGGGTGATGAAGTGACATAGCCAATAACTTTCATTATGTGTCTTTAACCTTGTCCCATTCTCTAATTAATTCTCCAACGGCAGTCAAATGCCACTATGTGTTAGACCACATCCCAGGCAATCTTGGGCTTGGTAAAACTTTGAGGGTACTGCTAGGAAACAGCAGAGAAGCAAATACTGCTGATACTCGAGCCTTAGGTGAGGTTTTCTTGTGGAGACCAATATATCTGTTTGCTTTTGCAGAGTCAGTCTATCCTTTCCTCAGCTCCTTTTTATAGATCATAGCCTCTTGCCAGATACAATCTGTCTTTCTCTCTCCCACATAGCTGGGAGCTGAAAGATGTTTCCTTTTGTAAGTTTTGCACTGCTTAGTTTTACCATATTGTGTAGGATCAGTAAAAGATACACTAATGGGTCCACCCTCTCACTATTGATCTGGATTCATTTTTGTCATGTCGATATACCAATAGTCTCCAGACTCGCAACACTTATTTAGCTCGTCTTCTCTTGTTTATGGTCAAAACCGATTTTAATGGGGGTAAATAACAACAAGGGCTTTAACGGGCCAAGGAAAAAAAAGAAAAAGAAGAAAATCAAGTTTGTGATATTTTGTACACACAGTGAGGACCGAGTGTATTACAGCAGAACTAATCAATTAGCTTCTTTCATTTAATGATGCTGTGGATTTATGCAAACCAGTTGCAATGAGAAGAATCAGCAGAATGAATAATAGATCACAAGGCTAAATCTGAAAACGGGGTAAGAGAACAGAACGCTCCCTTTAAGCTTTATCTTCACATTATCGCTCGTACCAAACGGTAGGCTGCCAACTGCTCTGCTGTTCAGTGTTTAAGGTGGAATTTCTGGAGTCCATTTTAGCTTTATTGTGTTTCCTCTGTTAGTATAGCTGTTTTTTTCCCTTTAATTTAAAACACAATTAAACTTGGGACTCTAACTCTTTCCTTGTGCCTGCCAAACTCCTTCCACAGCAACAGAGGCAGCCTCATTTAAGGAAACCCATGGGGCGTTGTGGATTAGGGAGGGTATGATTTCAGCACCACCTAGTGGCAGCGTCTGAAACAAGGCATTGTTTGTGAATTAGGTAAAAGATGCTTCCTATTAGAATTTATCCCTATTAATGAGCCAAAAATAGGTAGTTGGTTCCTATTACCCTGTGTTATCTTAGATTATGTAGAATCAGATAAAGTTCTCTCTTTACCGTTAAGATCACCATCAGGAAAAGCAGTGAGAGGTTTGAAGTGCTGAGAAAGAAGGAGGAGTATCACCTTTGCCACTGCTATTCATTACTCTTAAAGGCATTAAGGAAACAACATAATGGCTCATAAGCCAAATGTTGTGGCATGAATCCGTCATTAGCGAAACGAGCAATAGAAATAATAAGGGAAGACAATATCGTATCATACATGCTTGATGTGCATTGTATTTCTCCAGGGTATATCATCAAACCACAAATAGTGCGCCGCTGATAATGTCTTATTTCTCCAACAATTATATTTTATACATCCTTAATGAGCAGTTTCTCTTTAAAAGCAAACAAAACAAAATCCAGAGTCGTTTCGCAGTTTAAGACTTACTCCAGAAGTCCATCCTAATCTAATGAGTTCTAACAAAGAGTCATTTCTCACACACGCAAACAGACCGACGAGCGGGCAAACATCTCTGTCTTTGAATTGTTGATTTTACTCGGAAATGTGTTTTGCCTCTCTTTGCTGCAAATGCAACCGTGTAATGACAGCAGTGTCATTGTAGGAGCCAACTCCACACATACTCCACTTCATCTTTAATATATCTGAGTTTGTGTTTTATTTTAGTTTATTTTTTTGTGACTAGATGCAAAAGGAGTCACATCCAAATGGCAACTACCCCTGTATACTGCCCGAGACCGAAGACACTATAGCAAAAACAAAGAGACTCCTTAACTACGGCATTCATTTTGGCATTAAGACTCAGCGTACCGCAGAGACCAGAGAACACACTGATGATGAAAAAGAATGTCCTAGATTTTCAGAGAAAGAAGGGGGCTGGGCATGGGGAAAAGAGATTACAGGACATGTTTTGACAGTGGTAGCCTGTTTCTGGAAAAAGTCCTGCACCCCATTCAGGATCTACACTGTTTCTTGCTTTCACCAGTTCAGATGGAGCCATGACGTGGATTCCCGGGGGGGGGGGGGGGTGCAAGGTCAAGGTAGTACTCTTTCAAAAGGGGACGGTTTACCGTTCACTCATTTGCTAAAACGATGCACATTT
This sequence comes from Oreochromis niloticus, assembly GCF_001858045.2. Taxonomy (NCBI): domain Eukaryota; kingdom Metazoa; phylum Chordata; class Actinopteri; order Cichliformes; family Cichlidae; genus Oreochromis; species Oreochromis niloticus. The sequence goes on from NC_031979.2 coordinate 15,820,414, forward strand.
ATCCACCTGCACCATTATTCCTTCCTCCACTCAGTCCACCTTATCCTTACAAAGTCTGCTCAATATGCCAAGAAAGCTGCCAAAATTTGAGCAAACCCGCCCCTCCCCCACATGCTGCACAGGGGCACGCACACACACAGTAATCACACACACATGCGGCTCCTCATAAATCGTCTACATCAACCAATTCTCTGCCCTCTCCTTCTCAGTATCCTCCCACCACCCCGGCTCACCCCACGGTACTCTTTTTCCTTTGTCTCTCTGGCTTCTTTGTCAGTGAGGTGTGCTTCTTGCTCGCTGTAATACTAAGGCTTTCAAAAGGCTGGTGGCGGTATCGCTCCGGCTAGTCCTTAGGAGCTGCCTATGGTTCCACAAAGATCACTTGTTGACGCCAGGTGAGACAGAGGGAGCGACAGAGACGGGGGAGAAAACGGTGAGATCGATAGTCAGGGGTGGGTCTCTGCTAGGCAAACAAAGCCTTGGCTATTTCAAGGTTGTCATGTGTCATGCTGTCCATGGGCCCGTCTGCAAACGGCTGTTTTGCAGAAGCTTGGCCACATTATAAATGGATATCTTGGACCCTAAATGTCAATCAAAGCCGTATTAAGTGGCTCGTGGCTGAGAGAAGATGGTGTATTTCATTTTGAACATGGGTAATTAATAATGATTGTCTCTTTCGTTATTTATCTTGATCTCTTCTTTTATTTTCTGCTTTTTATTTTTTTCTTCTCAATTTTGTCTCATTTTCACTCTTTGTGCATCTATTTTGCGTTTATTTGTCCCTGAGGAGATGGTAATGTAAGCATTATGCCTCAGGCCACAAAGCAAGTTAGAAACAAAACCAACCAGCATTTGTGTGATTGTACTTCTGTTGTCCTCATATTTTTGATGTGTTACACCTAGAATACTTTAGGTATCACTTGAGGTTCTTTTCAGAGACGAATCTCATTATAATCTTTTTCTTTTTTTTCTTTTTCTTTTTGTTTTGTTTTGTACCACTTTCCTCAGTCCAGAATGTGCAGACAGAAGAGATGCTCAGACCTCCCTTTCCCCAGCCACTGCCTCTAGCTCTTCCACGGGGATACAGAGGTATTCCCAAGCAAGCCAAGAAACATAACCTCTCCAGCGTGTCGTGGGTCTGCCCTGGGGTCTCCTCCCGGTTGGACATGTTGAAACGCCTCACCTGTGAGGTGTACAGGAAGCATCCTGGTCAAATGCCAGTAACTTCAGCTGCGGAAGCTCTACGCTGAGTACGTCCTGAATGACTGAGGCTATCACCACCGTTTGGAAATAACCTTTTTCAGCGTCTTTTACCCAAAACCTTATTGTTTCGGTCACCACTCAAAGTTCATGACCGTAGGTGAGGAAGGATGTGGGTTGTTTCACTTTACAGCAGTGAAAAACAGGTTTTGTTAGGTGATGACTGGACACAGAGTTCTGTAACACGATAAATTAGTGATATCAAAATTAAGTGAATACAGCAAATTGCTCGGGAGGAAAATATTGTTGCTGGCTCTTTAATCTCTAGTTGTACCATAAAAACATTATTTTTGATTAAAATGGTCCTAATCTTAAACACCCAACATTCAAACATTAATAAACACACACATTTTAAGAAGTCTGATTTTGATGTTTGGTGCTTTTTACAACTTTTCCTGGTAATGTACAACCGCCCTCCAACGTTGTCCCTTTGCTTTCCAGTGACTTAGCTGCTCCTGTCATGAAACGGTACTGCACCAGCATGTTGTGGAAACTATTTGTGTGAAGTCAGTGTTAAAATTTTTGCCACCTGCTTTTTGCCTTTGAGGCTTTTGCCATTAAAATACTGCACAGCCTGCTGAAAATCAGTGTCATCAAATACCCTCATGGACCTTACTACAAGTTGTTCATAGGCAGAAAAAAATAGTGTCAAATGCATCAGCAGTGACCTCCGTGAACCCAAAGCAAGTACCTCCCATTGTCTGCCCTGGCTTGTTTGTGAAGCTGTGCTATTATGTATTTCATCAGGCTCATGTGCAATTAACCCTCACAGTGGCAACAGAAGTGGTGACCTGACTAAACCACTGCTGCATAATCTGTAATAGTGTGCTTATGTCTTCATTTCAGAAAGCCCTGATTTTCAGGTTCATCCTTATATAAAGTGAAGGGTCTTCCAAATATGTTTAAGGCTGTTTACACAAAATACCCAGGCTGTATATAGCATGTGATGTAGTAATTCTGCATCATTGCCTCTGTATGAACCTACAGTGATAATCAGCAAACACAAGTGTGACGAGTTGCTTAAATGAAAATGTGACATGTAAGCAGCTCATGTGAAGTTTCTCTTTTGTGATTTTTCTCTCTCAAAGTAGAAACAGTCTCCAAGCAGCGCGCCTTTCTTGTTAAACAGTCAAGGCCGTGTTCTTTAATTGATTCCAGTGTTCAAGCAGTCTAAATTTGAATTGAGAATTGTGTTTAAAACTAATCCAATTATCACAACATCAGAAGAAAAAAAAAAAAGTGGGGGGAAAGTAGGCTGTTAGCTCCATCAGTGGAGCTTGATAATTGGTATTTTAATCTTTGCAGCAGGAATAAGCTGTGATTAAGGCATTAAAGTGCTCTTCTTGTACATGGTTAAAAAAAAAAAATCTGCATTTTTATTTTTTATCTTACCGGAGTCTCAAATGGAATAAAAGATTTTTTATATCCATGATAACCTTTGTGATGTGGACGAGTGCGAATCTGGTCGCCTGTGTATGCATTTGTATTGTGGTGCAGATCAGCATGTTTGCTTCAAAATGTTAATGTTGCTCAGTGAACTCTTTAGTCTTTAAAGAGCAGGAACATGGAACTAAGAGGTGAGATACTTAAAAGAAAAAAAAAACTTGTAAAGAGGATGGAAAGTAAGAAGAGCAAAAAAGTATAAACAAAAAGGCACAACTAAGAAACACATATAAATACAAATATGTTAGCTATAATCAGTCTTTGATTCTGCTATCCCTGTGCCTGGCCTCACTACTGCTCAGACCCTGAGGCGATACTTGAGGCTAAAGACTTAACAGGGCTCTGACTCTGAAGCGTCAACAATGGACGGGGGAGGCAAGTTGAAGATTAAGAAGGCACACCATGTGTGTGTTTGTCTATTAGTGCCTATGGGAGGAATAAAATTAAGGGGGGGGAGAAAAAAAGCGCTGTCATTAGCTTCTCATAGTGTGCTCCAGGGATATCATAGATGCCATTAGACTGGGATACAAGCAGCAGAGTAGATGATATGTAGAGAAACTGCAGACAAAGCATCAAAGGACAACAGTGCAGACCTTAGTTCTAAACTGATCTTTCAGCTTTAGCACTTGTTTCATGTTCCAAAGTCTTAATCACATGAACCGTCACTGTCTCCCTATACTTTCTATAATGTCAAATAAGCTGTCAATCATCAAAACGCACACACGCTGACAAAGATTATGTAAACACTTTACGGAAAAAGAACTTTGAAGTATCCTAGCTGCAATCACGAGTACAGCTGAAGATAGGTAATATTACATTAAAAGCCAATTAGCAGTCCACTGAAAGAGATCTGACAAATAGCCCATTAATGTGACTTTTTAAAGGCAACACTGGATAGCCATTGAAGGTTTAAAAAGGACAAATAATCTGTGCCCAAATTACTGGTGCAATTACTGGTGGAAGGAAAAAAAAATATTAATAATTTTTACAAGTAGCTAAGACGAACAATATTTAACATTGTGAAGCCTTGAGAAACGGCAAAAGCAAAAAGCAAAAAAACTATTCAACATTTAATATATGAGTCACACTGCTACCAAGCAGTGAGGTTATTTATTTATTATTTTTCTTCCATGAAGCATTTATGTCGTCTTTGTGTATGGCAAGTACCCCAAAGGTTTATGTTTGGTGTAAGTTCACTGTGGACTGTATACATAGGGGCAGATTACAACCATAAACTGTAAAGTGGAGAATAGGATCATGCATGTGATTATTTACATTTGCATACAGTGTAAATATCGTCCCTGTTGATTAGGAAGAGAGAGAAAGAGAGAAGTTGTAGACATGTAGAGCAGGCAGGACGTGTGTGATGAAAGCAGCCAAACAAAGGAAATGTCACATAAAGTGATCCTAAAATAAAAAGAACTGAACTAATTATGCTCTGTTGTTGTTTATAAGATGCTAGTGCCTCCATCTTTTATTCATCAAGACGCAAGGCGGCTGGAGGTTCTCTGTCTTGCTCTCTCATGCTCACTCCTTCAAATCTCATTTCAAACAGAACCCATTGAGCCATGGAACTGCATTCTGAATCACAATGAACTTGTTTTTCTTCAGCAAGAAAAGGATGGAGGAGGAAAAATGGCAAGAGTGGATCTTTACCATGGCAAACAAATAGAAAGAAAGGGAACGGGGGTTTCTAAATGTTACCTGACAATCATTGCTGTGCAGCAGGCAAAGATGTGGATTCACAAAACAGGAAGTTGATGACTTGTTTTGGTAGCGGGGGTAAGCCATTGTCAGTCAGCCTTAACCATCTTTGCTCCAGTGCACTCATTTTTAGTTTCCAACAAAAAAAGAACAAAAAACACCAAATAAATGCATAAATAAGTAAAATATGCATGGAGACAGGACAAATGAGCATTTTGACATACAGAACCTTAAACAAGTCCTTTATTCAGAAAGAAACTTCCAGAGGCAAGTTAAATTAATTGAGTTAGTCATCCCTACTACAGTCACTTTGCCTCAGGAGGGCCTCTTAATGTGAGATTCACATTATCTAATGGGGAATTTCATGCTCATCTCCCGAACTGACCAAACTATATTGTCTGGCTATGCCTCATTAGACAAACTGCGGGATTTTTCTCCCCATAGGTGTACCTGTTTTTCTTCTTTTGGGATCCATAGACATGTTACATTTCTCATCTACAGCCACACATTTGGGAATATTTTCTGTCACTATGGGGATTTTAAGTCTCTGTGTTAACAAGACCCATCACAGTTTGACAGACTTTAGTGAGGGTGCACGGAGGAATTTATCTTGTAATGAAAGAGATGTCCAAAAACTGAAAGAAGAGAAAATCACTTTCTTTGCATTGTTTCTGGCTCACTAAGCATAGGACATATGTGTATGTGTGTGTGTGTCACAAAGCTTATACTTAATGGGTTTGTAGGTAAAATAGTAAAGTGCAAGTTATTTTTGAGATTAAAAAAAAAACCATGTCTTTAAATCCCAAGAAATCATCAGAGTTTGCATGATCCATCTCTGAGCTACCATCTGGCCTCGGCTTCTGTTAATAGAGGGTTTTGCTCTGAGCTAGCCAACACGTGGCTGCACACTGTAGGAGAGAGAAAGAGGAAGAGTGGAAGCAGAGGGAGGAGAAAGCAGGAGGTAAAAAAGAGAAACTTAAAGGTGAGAGTGGGAATGAGGAGGAGTAGAAGAAGAAGAACAAGCAAAGCATGAGAGACAGCGGGATGGGAGAAGATGGGTGAAATTTAGTGAAGGAAATGAGGATGGAGAAATATAGAAAAAAGAGAAGGTAAAAGATTGAGCAGATGAGGCAGGAGCAGGAGACAGTGCAGTGCACTCTAGGGGGGAACATGTACTTAGAATAAGGAGTAAAAGCAGAGAAGTGGAGCTTTGGTGTACATGTGCCCCGGGGAGGATAGTGTGAAGTACCTTTTGTCTTCCCACCATCAGGAGCTTCTTTTGAATAAACCAACCCAAGCATTTCCTTTTTGTAAATCTCACTTTAAAGAAGGGCAAAGCTAAAGCTTCTCCCACAGTGGCGATCTAGTATAGTTGTACCTCAGCCCACACAAATCCCTTCCTCAATAGCTGTGGGTGTGTAACAGTTTCATTTCCATTTTAGAGCACAGTGAGATCGCTTGCTGCCTAGACGCATAAGAGGAGCCTCACCTTGGTTGTGAGCCTGCATATGTTGTCCACAGTGACTGGCAAGGCCGTGTGACCAATTTGATTTAAAGCTTTATGCCTGTTTTCTTTATCCTTGAGACTTGTCAAAAATGACACGTGGCATCACTGCAAGGCAGTCATACTTCTGCTGCTGCAGCTGCTCGCGCTTCTGCAGCATCAAATCCCACTGGGAAATAACAAACTTGGGAGATGAATTCATCACCAGTGATCATCATTGTTGCTCTTTAATTCTTGCAGGTGTGCTTCACCATAGATCCCATGGGTGCGGGAGTGTAAATGCAGGAGGAACAGAAGTGTTGCTATTGCTGTAACCAGACTGAGAAGTTAAAGAAAGATTGCATTTGAAACACAGAGTGTTGCATGTTACTGGAGGGAGTTGGTAATTAAGCCTGGGGCAAAGTGGTAATGGATCAGCCCAGAACTGTCATCTGTAACTATGGCTTGCCTCTGATGATGGAACGGTTTTCTGTCAACCCACAGAAATCAAAGTGGGAAAAATGAATAAGAACTTCAACGATTCATTTGGCCCAAGTCAAACGGCAACTGGTGTGGTGCAAAATATTAACAAGGGAGAAAGCATACTATGTCAAAATATAGTTTAAAAGAAAACAAAACTTTAAAAAAATAAAGCATCAAATAAATAATTAATTAAAAATATTAAAATTAGCTCTGTACATAGAAGCTAAAGTTATCACGGCATGCACTATTAGGAAAGTGTAAACTATGAATGTAGGTAAATTATGGATGAATTCTAAATTGTGGATATGAATATCACAAATGAAGAGACTTTGGCAATTTCATCTTTTACTAATCAAAAGTGGTTTAAGTGTCCCTAAAGGCTCAGTCAAATGCAGACGCACACAAATGCACACACTCAAACACACTTACAGGCAATTTCGTACTGTAGACTAAATTGGTATAAACCAGAACATTTGCATTCTGAAGCATTAAAGACTTTCTTTGCCTTATCGGCTGTACTATTTTCAGTATGCTGGCTGTGCACTCTTCAACTCTTCACTGTAAGTAAAAATAGCTTGCTGGGACTTGTTGGTCCTTTTTGTAGACAGTGCTGTTGAAAAAAAAAAAGAAATTATTCCCTGAAACACTAACGCAAAATGACCAGGTTATTTAATTGGTTCATTACTATTCCTTCTCTCTCTATTTGTGAACTACATCAATCCAAAGACATACTATGACATCAGATCATTAAAGACTGCACATTTCTTCTGTCATTCATTAAGTATTCATATACACACATTAGCATGCACACTCAACACCACATGTACGACAGCAGGCACAGGTACACATCATAAAGACACATAAAATAACACAATAATCTTGTTAATTATCCAACAACTGTATTGTGCTAAAGAATTGATTCTCTTTTTGTAAATCAAAGATCTCATTAGAAAAGCCCACCTACTCGGTTATCTCCATTTCACTGGGCCCAATAACAAATCTGATAGCCCTGGAACAGACTCAAGGTTAATCATCCAGCAGCTTTGCTAAATGAATACTAATGCTAAATAAATGATGATAATAATAATTTATCAAACCAGACAAATAAGCACAACTCAGTTAATTATTACCAAATTTAATAGCTAAAAAGTAAAAAAAAAAAAAAAATGCCCTCAGTTTAGTGTCATGTTACTTTAATTTGCTGTCAGCTGTAAAGATTGAGTGATGTATTCGGTGTCATGGTGGTTACCTCCAGGGATTCTGTCTATTGATTTCTATGCATTCATAAAAAATTAGCTTGAATCGACATGAGCAAACACAAGTTGAATCTTAAGTTACTACCTTTTACAGATTTACATATAATTGCTCCCTTGTGAATCATATCATATGTGTTACCATGTGGACAAAGATGTAGGCAACCAAGAGGACTGAAACATTTTTGTAAAGCGTGTTATGAAGTCCTGATGTCTGAGTGTAGAGCTTTTTCACTCGGATAAATCCTACTGAGATTAAAATCTCATTTTTATGACTTGAGTAAGTGTAATAATAGAAGATACTGAAAAACAGTAATACATATTGCAATATGAAAATGCAAAACAGAACGTGAAATTAATGGCGCAGTGGAGCATGACTCATAGACAGTACACCTTCCTTTAGACTCTGGAACAAAATTAAAAGGAAGAAAACTGGAAGGCACAGCACCAAAGGTAGAGGAAAGACAAATGCATGTCTGTCCTTGTGACTAGAAGAAGGCGATATCAGGATCTCTGTCACTGGGGAGGCAACAGAAGGTAACACTAAATATCCAGAGAATTAGTGAATGAGTATAGCTATGTAAAATTAAATAGAGGACAGAAAGACACCGAAAGTGACACTGAGTTTTTATGTTTATTTAATGAATAAAAAAGGTTATACAGTTACAGTCACTGGTCTGCTTAAAGCAAAGAGGAACAGTTAAGACAAAGATTATGTTTAATTTTAGTTTAAAATAAGAAGTGGAAAACTTTGTGGATGTAATGAAAAAGGGTATGGGTGGTATGTTTAGGGCCAAAACCAAATGGGCAATATACATACTATCAGTCAAAAGTTTGGACGCAGTTCCTCATTTAATGTTTTTTCTTTATTTTCATGACTATTTGCATTGTAGATTCTCACTGGCATCAAAACTATGAATGAACATATATGGAATTATGTAATAAACAAAAAAGTGTGAAATAACTCACGACATGTTTTATATTTTAGACTCTTTGAAACCGCCACCCTTTGCTTTGATTACTGCTTTGCACACTCTTGGCATTCTCTCGATGAGCTTCATGAGGTCGCCACCTGAAATGGTTTTCCAACAGTCTTAAAGGAGTTCCCAGAGATGCTGAGCACTTGTTGGTCCTTTTGCCTTCACTCTGCGGTCCATCTCATCCCAAACCATCTCGATTGGGTTTAGGTCAGGTGACTGTGGAGGCCAGGCCATCTGGCACAGCACTCCATCACTCTCCTTCTTGGTCAAATAGCCCTTATACAGCCTGGAGGTGTGTTTGGGGTCATTATCCTGTTGAAAATCAATGCTGACCTACTAAATGCAAACCAGATGGGATGGCATGTCGCTGCAGGATGCTGTGGTAGCCATGCTGGTTCAGTGTGCCTTCAGTTTTGAATAAATCCCCAACAGTGTTACCAGCAAAGCACCCCCACACCATCACACCTCCTCCTCCATGCTTCATGGCGGGACACCATCTATTCAAATTTTTTGGATCTTACCAGACTGAGCTTCACTTAAAGTAATAATGGACTGTTGTTTCTCTTTAAACTGTATTTATTATAACATTATTTAGTATAGTTCCAACAGCACCCCCCCCCCCACTCAATGTGCAATATCACTGATCACACTGCACCTCTCAATGCACCTGCTAGTTAGATGGCATGTATGTGTATGTATATAGATGTAAGCGTGTATGTGGAAATATGTGTGTGTACGCATGTACGGATGCAAATATGTATATATACATATATGTATGTATGTGCGTGTATGTTTGCAGGTGTATGTATAACTTGTACATATCTTTCTTGTGTAAATGTAAATTTGTCATTGTGTAAATACTTACGCTATTGTGTACTCCACACACATGGAGAGATGCCAAACTGCCTTTCACTGTTCTTGTAACAGTGACAATAAAAAGCTATTCTATTCTATTCTATTCTATTTATGTAACTGACTGGTTCTTGCCATAATATGAATTCTAACAGTTGTCTATAGGGCTATAGGGCTGTCCAGCTGTTTACCAACCGGACTTGTGCACCGCAAAACTGATGGTTCCAACCCCATCAAGGCAAGAAATTCCACAAATGAACCCTGACAAGGTCCACCTGTGAAGTGAAAACCACTTCAGGTGACTACATCATGAAGCTCATTGAGAGAAGGCCAAGGGTTTGCAGCGCTGTGAACAAAGCAAAGGGTGGCTACTTTTAGGAATCTAGAATATGACATATGTAGAGTTATTTATCATTTTCTTATTTTCCTTTGTAATTTCATAATTCTTGTTTCATATATTTGTTGTTTTCACTATGTTTCTACAGTGTTAAAAGCAATAAAATTAAAGCAAAAAAAACATTGAATGAGAAAGTGTGTACGAACTCTTCACTGGTAGTATAGATAGGTGCATCAAGGACTAGCAGTATATGTGGAGTGTAAATAGTGAGAAAAAGCCATAAAAATTTATAAACCATGCTGATTTAACCTTCTAGGACCTGGCGACCACATGTGTGGACATCAGGCCCATTTAGAGCAAAACCAGGTAAAAAGATCATTCTTAGCTTTTACATTGATCAGGTCCCAATCAGCCTAAATAGCAAAGCGAAATTAAAAGTGCATTCCATGAAAGAGTTCGGGTCTTAGGAGGTTAAACTTGTTTAGACTTGTTGAATCAGGAAATCACTTAAATAAAACCTCTCTGACAAAGTGAATTGGGTAATTGGGACATCAATCAGTTTGAAAAGTGTCACAAAGCCATTTGTAATGCTTTGAGACTCCACTGAACCACGGTGAAAGCCACTGGGCACATCATCGACTCATCCAGGAAGCCACAAAAGAACGCAGAACAAGACAAAGAACTGCAGGCCTCACTCTCCTCAGATAAGGTCAGTGTTCATGATTGAACAATAACAACTAGACTGGGCAAAAATGGAAAGATCAGGACTTGAAAACGACTTAGAAAAAAAAGACTAATGTCACATTTGCCAAAAAAATAAATAAGAAAAATTGAACTTTTTGTGCATATAGTGTAAGCTATTTAGGTATAAAAACTGACAGGGGATTTCTAAAAATCACCCTGCAGTTCTTCAGCGGAGACACCGGAGTTAGAAAACACAAACACTGCAGTTGTCTTTACTCCCGAGGGCAGTCATAGAGCGCTCGTACTCGCAAGAGGCACTCACGGACTCGCGCTGTATCACTGTCTGCGTTCTTTATTTATACAAGCTTGTGTGTGTACAAAGATAACAAAGTTATTCTAAGAACTCAGAGCTGAGGTTCCCCTTTTCTAAGTCTGTATGTTCCAGAAAAGAGGAAGCTGTTAGTTGGTAAATAAATTTATCATCACAAAAGTTATTAGGTGAAAAGTCACGTAGACATGTGGTTTGCTTAGTGATCCATAAAAGGGCACATTTCATGTAGCTGATCACATTATGTACAATTTTCTTTTAACAAAAACAAAGCTGAAACTTGTGAGACTTAATCAGAGGTGCAAGCCTCACAGCAGATGCCATTGTGTCAAAGTAACCGATGATAAAACACTAAAATATATGAATATAATAATATATTCACACAATAATAATATATGATTTTCCTGGCCTGGTCTTTTATAGCATATAAGAAAATCATGTACAAAGACTGATGCTGCAAAAGTAAAGCAGAGCAAAGTTACAGAGGTTTTATTAGAGACATAGGAGTTTTGCAATTTAGCATCATTTGTAACAGCTGATATTTCTTCAGTATTGAACAGCAGAAATTAGACTTCCTTGTCAGAGTCATATTTGGTAAAAAAAACAAAACAAAACAGTGGCCTTTAAATGTATCAAAGCTATGCTACTTTGTCATGCAAAACCAAGTAGTAGGTACAAGCAAGTACCTACTACTTACCTAATTTTTCCAGCCTATAAATATATAAAGGTCATAGCAATTATATTAAGCTGTACAAAAACAGAAATGCATTTTAAAATTACTATACTACCGAAGTAACACACTGAAGCATGGTAACATATCAGGTGGCAAATGACTGAACATACTTGATTTTTTTTTTTTTGCACCACATTTGTCCTACTAATTCGATGATGAGGTCTAGGCAAAATCTAGACAAATAAAATCAGTTTGATTGGTAAACATTCAGTTTATATCAGTTCATAGTTTTCTTCTTGAATAATTATTTAGATAATAAGCCTTTCATTTTATATATATCAGTTGCATTTTACTCACAGTTATTGCTTCATATTATTGAGGGCCAAGAATCATTTTTTGAGTGTACAGAGGATGATTAGTGCTTGCATTAGAAAATGGCTAGAAGTCCATAGTGTCTTAGCAATGTGGCCCTATATAGATAGGGGGTTTGGGGAGGAATCAGTAACCTTGGTTTGTCAAAGGAGTTTAAGTGTGCAAGAACTAAGAAGTGTTAGTGCTAGAGCAAATGCCTACAGGGAACATTAGGAGGAAAACAATAAACAAGTCAATACAAACCAAGTTTGTAAATAAATGCAATGATATGTATGTCACAATCTACGATTACACTAATCTTCACAGAAAAAAAGAGGCACTGTGATAAGCATCTCATTCAGAAGCAGGATGACATTGCGTTTCAATTTAAATCATTGAGCTAACAAATCCAGAGACTTATTAAGACAGTGTGGCTGTCTGTCGCTATGCGTGCGCCCTGAGCTGGACTGCTAACCTGGGCGAAGTGTACCTTGTCTCTTGCCCTGTCACACTTAAGATAAACTCCTGCCCATACATTTTGTATAGACAACATGTCCAGTGATATGGATCCATATTTATCTTCCTCATCTTCTTCAAAATGTGAAGTAGAGCCCCTTAGCAACTTGTATTATTGTTACTCCAGCAAAAAAGTAATGAAAGACAAAAAGTGTCGAACTGGATACATTCCAGAATTGTGCAGCTGTGAGCCAAGGAGTCGCTGGGAGACAGCAACAAAAGCATCAGAGATATGTTTTTCATCTCTGTGTTAGGTTATTGTACACAAGGTTTGTTGAATTGCCTCAAGAAATTCCTCCTGCCATCTAATTACAATAAAGGTTAATTAAATTCCACCTACTCAAATAATCTATTGGTGTTTGCAAGGTAGCTTAAAAGATAAAAAACAAGACCCTCTCTTTTGGTCTTTAAAACCCCAGAGAGTGGGAAAAAAACATATATTTTGTTGAATTGAGTAAACTAATTACTAAACATGTGAGATAAATTTGTGTCACTCTTGGCCATCAATTTTATAAAAGTAATTGTGAAAGGTCCACAAGGCACAGCCAAGATGCATCTTCAATTCTAATTCCAAGTGACTCCTTTTCTTTAAAATACAACGACAATCAGGTTAGTCTTTCAAAACATCATCCCTCTTGGCGCCATTGGCAGGATCGTGTTTTTCTTGATGGATGATGACTTTCTTACTTTGAAATGAAGAGAATTTGGTATTACTGCATCTTTAAAGTGGACATGAAACAGTAAACATGTAAAGGCAAACTTACACCATAGAATCCTGTTCTTAAACAATGATCATATACTTAACACCGTCTGTGAACAGTATGTGCAGCGCCATTTTGTGCTAATTCAGACTGGGAAGTCACTGGGTTGGTTGGTTGGTTGGTTGCTGCTAATAGACTTACATCAGTCCATGTTAGCTAGCCAGTGACAGAATTGATAACTTAGTGGAAAACAAGGAAACTAAAACCAATAATTCTATCAGGGTCACCTTTTGTGTTGTCTCCGACTGCAGCGATGCGTTCAACACGCAGAGTCCGTTTCACGCTTTGCCTCTCCAAATCGTGAAACAGACACGCATGTAGAAGTTGCAGTAATCTGCAGTAACGACAGAGGGAGATATTTACATGTAAATACATTAGCCACCTAGCTTAATCGTTTCCAGTAAATAAGGACCCTGTAATGCTCACCACAGATCATTCTGTCCATTTCACAGTGGACCAGCGTGCCTATCACACGTTTTGCCGTGATTTCAGGTTGATGAATTTTGTGTTTTAAAAAAAATGAATATATACTGTCAACTTTCACTCTGTCTCTTTACAGTAAGTAGTTGTTCATTGCAACAGGAAATCCACCTGTTGGCCGTAATAGCTGTGTTTGTAGAGCACTTTATAAGTGAGGACTGTGTGGAGGAGAACCTGTTAGTCACTGCAAACTGAGTCAGATTCACTGGACCAACAAGCTAAAGTGACACTGTCCCCTCTGTGTGTGATTTTTCCTCATCAGTGAGGGGCACAGACCAAGTGTAGTAGATTGATGTCAGAATCTCACAATACGTAACACTAACTTTGATAAAAACCTCACACAGCATGCACATTTACACATGTGGAACAGTAAGTCATTAGAAGTAAATGCCAATTTCTCCCAATCAAATTATATAAAAAAATGGGTGCAGCTACTTATCACAATTATTGGTAAATGTATGTGAAAATCACACAGTTGTCAATATCTGCCATGCCTGCAGCTCTGCAGTCAGCTGATTTAAATATCACTATTTAATTTTTCATTCTGTTCCCTACTTTCTTTCCTGTTGACAGATGTTTTGACTGTGTATTCATGTAGTTGTAGCTGTCCTTGTTTGCACTGTTCATGTGATAAGTCTGTCATCACCTGTATGCGACACAGGCATTGTTCTTGGTGTCTATGTTCTCTCTCTTTATTGTTGTGATTAACATTAGGTTGACTAAAAAGTAAACTGTACCTTTTTCCCAACCTTCCTCAGAAGTGTCTGCCAAGGCACATGGATGTTTTGCTCAAACTCTTTTGCTAATGCTATGCAGGGCCCCTAGTTGGGATTTGGACAGTGTTCCCGTCATACTTCTCACTGTGGCTTTTCTGTCAATAGGATTAGTCCTCTACCTTCTTAAAATTGGCCGGGAGAGCAAGTGGACATTTTGCCCAAAAGAATCTTTAACTGTGTGATCTATGAGTTTTGTGTGAATCCAGGATATTGAGTTGTATTAGTGCCATGTCAGGACATGGCAGAAGGCATTTTGTGTGCTTTTGGCACACAGTTGACATCAATGCTCACTCTACCATTTATTTCTTGGTGATCAGATCAGAATAAAGTGGTTTGCCCAAAAATCCTGAGCTACCCTTTATTTCTTCATGTTTTACTTCCAACCTCATTAGAATTAGATGGTGAATTTCCATTTACGTTTGAACTAATTTCCTATTTTCCCATCGAACAGTGTTGCATTTAACATTGCTTAACATTGCTCTAGGCCAAGCACATCTCCATTGATTGCAACACAAATCCCCAACAGCAGTCCTGCCACACTATAAAAAAGTAAGGGAAGAGTTCACAAAGGCGTATAATATATAATGATCACCTAAGTTGGCAGATGCACTGATCAGTCAGTATTTTTCTTGAATGATTCTAGCTAATTCTAGTCAAAGCTATTCAGCTAATTACAGCTGATCACACCTTTGCCGCTGCTCCTTGCCATCACCACAAGTGATTTGTACTTAACAAGTCATACCACAGGTGAAATGAGGCTGCACAGGCTTTACACAGCCACAAAGTTTTTCAACTTTGAGAGGTTTGCAGTCATTGACAGAGCTGAAAATCTGGTTTTTTTGCACATTTATAAAAAATAACTTCTGCTAAGTATCACTTTCCAAAATGTGTTGTGATTTTGACTGTGTGATTGAAGAAAAATAAAAGGGTGTAAGACATCTACCTCCTTAACAGGAGGGGAGCAGTAGGGCAGACACTTACTACTGCTTCAGAGTTTAGGTAACTTCTCTCTGTAAACAGCAAACCCGCATTTCCTCTTATCTTGCACTTAGCAAACTAAGTTTTCATTAAACCTTGCTCCTTGAATATTTTAAATGACAAACAACACAAACTTTGGCTGCGGCAACAATACCCTACTGATCAGTTTAATTTGCTTAGGAGTTCCAAATAAAGAACTATTCTTCTCCATTCAAACTATTGCTAACTACACACATCCTCAGATATATTTGACATGTAGGACCAAGAAAGGAAAAATTAAGCAAAATAAAATACATTTGCAGTCAAAATTTAATCAACATAAATTTAAGTGTCACAGGATAGCTGGTAATGAAATAATCCTTGACTTGGTGCCAGATGAACAGCATTCAAGCCCTTCATTTTGTGGGACTGCAAGTGTCCTTTAGTCTGGCATTGAAATCGAAAAACCTGCTTACAGCAGTTAGCAATTCATTTAGATGATGACTCGTAAGACCCAAAAGCTGCCAGCTACTAGCAACTAAATAGATTAAGTTAAATTAATTCTGGTGTACGCTGAGGTTAGTTCAAGTTCATTTTACAATTTTCAAAATTAAAATCGCTAGTGCTGAAGCGATGAATGGTTTTGATAGGAAAGAGCTGGACTTGGAAAAAATGATGCTGATATGAATGCAAAATGCAAAAAGGAAGTAATAATCACAAAGAACAAAAACATGTGCATGTAACAATTAAAACACACTAAGTTATTTATCTCATGTTCAAATAATATGTGTTCAGGGCGAGTTTCTAATAAGATGGTGGATGTTGCCCTAATGGATCTCCTCCCAGACCTGGATAAGAGCACCAATGAGTCTATGGTGCTATATGGCCATGTTTAATGAACTGATACTGACAATAAGGACTTTTTCAATTGGATTCAGGTCTGGAGAACATGTGGACCAGTCAGTGGCATCGATATCGAGATCCTACTGCAGCTGGAGAAACCCAGCCATCATCCTGATAGCTAACAGTTGTCAGGGTGCCATTGGCTAGTCAGTGGAGTGGAGTCTGAGGTGGACAGTTTGGTTAGAAACATGTGCATTAACTGCTGAAAATAATTTTGTAGGGGTCTAGCAGTCCTGTTCCTCCTTGCCTAAAGAAACAGAGCTGGTGATAATCCCGGGTTGATGCCCTTCTATGGTCATACCCAACTTTCCATATGATTGTGCCCATCTTCTGGTATCTTGACTACGGTAAGGGACAAAAAAAAAAAAAAAAAAGAAGAAGAAGAAAAAATCACTCAGGAAGGATAAAAGGAAAGCAGCAGTTGTTGGCCACCACCTGCAAAACCATTTATGGGAATATCTTATTGTTGCTTCTGCAGTGTACCTGTTATTACTAACATTTGCTACAAAACACTTATGCTTGATGACAGGGCAACTATCAGTAAACAACGTAAACAATTTCCAGCATTTATATTTTCATCAGTAATTGGCTGTAGCTCAGGAAGCACAGCAGGTCACCTACCAATCGGAAGGTTGGTGGTTTGATCCCGGACTGCTCCAGTCTGCATGCTGGAGCAGACCCAATATCCTTGGGCAAGCAACTAACCCCAAGTTGTTCTCGTATGTATGACTGTATGAATGCATGAGCATGTTAGATAGAAAAAGCATCGAAAAAAGTGCCCGTATGAAAACGTGAACGAGGCAATTTGTGTAAAGCGCTCAGATAGAGTAGAAAAGCAGTATATAAGAAAAAAATTCTAGTATTGGGAATTAAATAAAAATTACTTTCTAATTAAATAAAGACTGCTTATTGCTGTAGCAAAAAATATTAGCACTACTTTTTTGGTCATATGAATAACCAGATTCAGTTTTATTCATCTGTGCAGGTGCATAAAAAATGCTTGTCTCTTGTGAATATGTAGCTTTTTCATTACAATGATTGAATGTGAATCTGTGAAGGTTATTCTCCAAAATGGCCACAAATTCCTTTTGGGTAATTATGTCAAACTGAGTGAAAGTACCCTGATGTCAAAAAGTCGTGAGTGGAACTGTCACTCAGTATCACATAAATTAAAATCTTTTGTACCCAATGTACCTAATGTACCCAACAGATTGTAATAAATTTCTTTTATCAAGATTTACAACTAGGGCATTTAAGAAAGCAGGAAAGTATGTTGAGGGAAAACATGGGGAAGGAAAAAGAGGAGGTGTATACGAAAGGCGACAAGAAAAGAACAGAGGTTTATATTAAACAGGCTCACATACATAAAAGGAGGCTCCAGGTATCTTGAATAGCAACCACGTCTGTGACGCTGAATTCAGTAACTTAACACCCGTCAGATGCTACTTCCTGAGCCTCTGATTGTCTTTGGCTTATGCTTAAACCTGCTATTGTGCGGAAATAAACACGTGAGGACAGTGTCTTAAATGTCATCTCGAGTTCTGTGATTTGGGTAGTGGAAAACCAAAACTCCTTTAATTAAAGTGTTAATTGTATCTGTATTTTTTAAATTAAAAAAAAATTATGGTTTCTACTGAATAATAATAAATAATTTTATTTCTCATGTGTTCATTTTATATCATATGCATCAAAAATACACAGATTAATTTATTAACAGAAATTGTCTGTAACTCATATCCAGTAATCCTACAATCTAATTACCGTTAAAATTAAGTAATTTAAAGGGCAGGTGGAAGTAGTGCAGCAAATGTCTCAGGCAGTAGAAGAAAACAGAAAAATGTAGCATTCAGTGGAGTTTTCTACACGTACCTATGCTGGCACTCATTTAAACAAGCATGGGTTACTGCGTATACTGTATATAATAAAAGGAAGATTTTTTTTAACCTCCCTTCTCTTTCAACTTTTGTTCGATGTATCTAATCAGTCTTTATTGCCAGATTATTGATCAGCAGACATGTATCTGTATCTCTATTTATTTGTTTGTTGTAGAGCCTTTTTTCACTGATTTTTAGAAAATATTCAAATAAAAAGATTCTGGGCATCAGATTTTCTTGAGCTATAAGCCACCATCATTCAAATGAAGAACAAAGCTATTTGGGAATACAATGTGTCCCATCTCGGTATTATGCATGAGAAAAGAAATGTCTTGGTTTGGGATGACCGGTATCTTTTTACAACAACCTACGCAAGACTCAAATGTCTTTTTCTTTATTCATGGCCCGATCAGGCTTTATAAAGAAGTCAGCATAACACAATAGCAAGAAAAACTTGAAGACGACAGATAGAATGGGCATGACTGGTAATGTATCAAAAAAAGCCCCAATTTATTGTAATTTTTTTTTCTGCTTTTCTTTGTAATTGCATTGATATAAATGTATAATATATATATATGAATAACATATTTGATATATAAATGCTCATATTTGTTTTTACTTCTTAACGTTTGTTCCATCTGTATATACCATATGCGTCTTCAGTCATCCAGCGAGGTGTGTGGGGTCTACTGCTCTGGCCCTATATTCTTACTGTAAGCATGCCACTAGACTGTAAAGAAGAGCCGGGCAGCCTTACTCGCTGCCCCTCCATCTCACAAGAGAAACTTCTTGACAGAGTCATCCATCATGCTGAGCTCATCTACCGTGTCTCAGAAGAATCGTGTTCTTTATTTGTGAGTAACTCCAAAATACATCTTTGCTCTTTCACTTTTTTAATGTAAAAAAACAAGCAAACAAAAAAAAAAAAACCCAAACTAGTTTTGATTGTTCAACAGTGCTTCTGTGTTCACGTGCTTGAAAAGAATATTGGCGAAACCTAGAATGAGTTATCGCTCTAAATCACTTCTCACACTAAGATAACTTAATGCTGAATTATTTTGTCACTAGAAAGAGACTGTAATCTGACAAAATACCCCTCTCTCTCTCTCTCTCTCCACATATATATATGTGGAGAGAGAGAGAGAGAGAGAGAGAGAGATGAATGCAAAATAAGCACTTTAAAAAGCAGTGCTATAAAAACATAGCTCTAGGCAAAGGCCACAGTGATAGCGATGCAAGTTATTTTTTCATTTGAAAAGAAGTTTGCTATTACTTTTTATACAGAACATAAGTGCAATAAACCTAAGACATCGAGGCGGGAATGATACTATTTATTTGCATGTCAGAGCTAAAAAGCCATTGTTCATCACCAAACGTCTTAGTCCTTTAAATCTACATTTTTGGATAATTTGGTAAATGTGAAGCTTTGAACTTTTGTTGACTGTTTTACGATAATGCCAGACCCGTGAAACTTTTAGATACTGTGTATTCGTTGCATGACCATTCCCACACTGCCAGTGTTCGGAGCAATCTTCTCTCTCTTCTGAGTAAAAGATATTTCACTGAAGAAGCAAGCCTACAGTGGGGTAATACGTCTGTGATAATGATATACTGCAACAGTAAAAGCACAGGTTTGGCACTCTGTTAAATATCCTTCACTTTGTGGCTGCACAGTCAAAATGATCTTTGAAATGAGACTTTTCTAAAAATATGCTGCACAGGATCTACAGCGAAGACTTTGAACAAAATGTCTCTGTGGGGTTTTCTCTCGTGGTAAACAGTGGTAAAGATTTTGTCATTGCTTTCCTGATTGATCTTTTTATATAAATGATTGAATATCTGTTACCCCTTCTTCTGTAGACAGTAGTTCTTAGGATTAGGCTGTAACCATTTTTTCATACTGGCTAAAAAGAAACCGAATTCAAAAGCAAATATAGACGGTAATACTGGTGTATGTGCCTATCATTTTAAATGTGAAAATTAAACCGTACTACTCTTTCTTTCTTTTTTACCACCATTTCTGCATGGGCTACAGGAAGAGATGTTCATCCCACTCCCTTTGCGACTTCAGAGTAACCAGGCTGGCTTTGCATGTATCACCAAAACATTACCGATCCCCAGCTCCAAAAGTGAAATTGAACAGATATCTGTAAGCACACTATGGCTGAATACCACTGTTATTTCTTTCTTTTTTTTCTTTGCTAACATCTTAATGTGTAAAAACTGCTTTTATTTGTGTGTTCACGCCTTTGCTTTTATGTATCGATGCATATATAGTACGTGCTTATAGAGGCGCTTTCCTTCCGTGAGGGTTTGCATGCTTGCATGTTTTTGTGGATTTGAATGGATTCAACAATCTGTCTGCTTCTCGCACATATGTGAGTGAGAGTGTGGAGGATTTGGAGCGTTGTTAATGCATTATTAGTGTTGTTGCACATGCACATCCTTGAGCTCAGTTAAGCCTCCCCTTCTTTTGCAGTTTGATACATTATGTGATGTTTGCAGTAATTGCATTAACGGAGGTTTTGACTGCAATCTAGCTACAAATACCAGCTTGGTCAGTAGGGCAGAAACTAGACTGAGCTGCTTAGCAGGCCTGTGAAGGCTGTTCTGCAATAATCACCCTTCAACTAACAAAGGCCATAGTATATAGCAGCAATTTCTTCACAGGATCATTTTTAGCAATATTGAAACTGCTGGTTAAAAGTTATGTCATCACATAACAGTAAATGTGATCTTTGAAACAGCATATACTGCAACCTCCCATTTTATGAGTAATTTATCCTCTGCTCTTTCTGTTGGAATATTGCCTGCTCTGCCATTTAATGGCTATTTGTATGGTGGTCATTTGCACATACTTTAGACTCTCTTCTGCTTAGGGAGATTTAAAGAGGCTCACATGCCATTTCAGGCTACTTTTGTTGCTGAATGGTTTGCAGTTAATGATCCATTTCTTAAAAGAAGTACTCTATGTATAGACACACACATACACATATATCTATATCTATATATATTCTTTGAGGCAGACTGTAAAGCATTTCTGTCCTGCAGGATAAATGGTTGCTCCACTCTGTGCTGATGCTGGTTCAGTCATGGATCGAGCCCTTGGTCTACCTGCAGACGACACTGGACCGCTACGATCATGCTCCTGAAATGCTGGTCAACAAGACAAAATGGGTTTCTGAGAAACTGGTCAGTCTGGAGCAAGGGGTGGTTGCCCTCATTAAGAAGGTGGGTCAGATCACATATCAGACACACACGAGGATACTTTATAAATGCCTGAGGAACTTCTATAGGAATTAATAAATATATAGATGAATAAACATAGAAGGGAAAGAAGGGTGCACGATTGCATTATGCCATAACCAAGCGGCTAGCGTAATCCACAGTAACATCTGTGCAGAGTAGGGCCTGGAAGTCCCAAAGTAAGAATGACCGAGCTAAGATCCTGTGGGACTTCCAGATAAACACAGAGGAACTGGTGATGATAGTAGTGGTGGACAAGCAAAGGAAGCAGGCCATAGTGATGGATAAAGCTATACTAAATGATAGCAACATCAGGAGAAAGGAACACTAGAAGTTTCAGAAATAGCCAAGGTAGAGGAGTTCAAGAAGATGTGGACAGTAAAGGAAACAGTGGTCGCCGTGGTAATTTGAGCCCTCAGGGCAGCGACCCCCAAGCTGGGTGAGTGGCTCCAGCAGATCCCAGGAATGACACCTAAGATCTCTGTCCAGAAGAGCGTAGTTTCAAAATAATCATTTTCTTATATCCCTTGTTTGTCTTTTTTCTGACTATTTCTATTGTGTTTCCATATGCTTGCTACACAGATGTTGGATGAGGGGACGTTTACCACAACCTACAATGAACAAGGCCTATTTCAGTATGATACTCTGCCAGATATGCTGGAATCTGTTATGAGAGACTATACCTTACTCAGCTGCTTTAAAAAGGATGCTCATAAGATGGAGACTTTCCTCAAGCTTCTTAAGTGTCGTCAAGCTGACAAATTCAACTGTGCATAAAATATAAACTGCAGCTAATAAATAATACAGTGCTTAGCTTTAAATTAATTCTTAAGGTTGGTAGTGTGCACTTCAAGATATGACCATGCCTTAGGCGACTCAACCTTGCTTGTAATGCAGTGCATTCCTTATTGATTGTTTTGGAACACCTTCACACAAAACTAAGTAGATGTAATGCTTTGCCCTTTCTTCAACATACTGCATTTTATATTCTTTCCCTGCTTAGTTGTTATTTTAACCTTGCAAAGGAAAGAGAGAGCAAACTCCCAAAAGATTATTTGTGTGTCGAGTTGTCAAAAAAATCTGCATATCCTGCCATTGATTTCCATTTCCTTTGTTCCTGACTGGGGTTTCTATTCCTTGCTGGGTCTCGCAGTGTTGTGACAATTCTCACAGCCCCTAGAGTACTGAGCGAAACTCTCGTTTTTTTAATGGAGCTGGTTTCACTTCTGCATCAGAGAAATGAAACACTTTCACCAAAGATGGGAGTCAAACAGAGAGCAATCACTATTAAAAAAAGAGAGAGATATTTTTGATTAGCAAAAGAGCGGATGAGACGGAGACAAAATAAATAACAGTCGAATTGAAAGCTGGAGCTCTTGAAGGAAACAGGAATTATTCTATGCCTAAATGTGCATAATTTAACATGGATCTAACATATATAAATGATGTGCCTTATTCACTTCAATTGTTCAGGGAATAAAACATTTAAATGTATATTCTTAGACGTTATGAATCCAGAGAATAAAGATTACCTTTCTCTTGTGAACAAAAGAACCCGATAGTGTACTGTCATAGCTTTTCTGCTGTTCATTTAAGAAGCCAATAAAGCAAGACAAAAAGCATAAAAAAACATTGTTTTTAATGTGGTCGTTTGTGTGCTATTTTTTTGAGAGAGTGCATTAGACGTGGATGTGTGGCTCATCGGTTTTACAGTCAATTCCCTGTTATGCCTCTCTCTTTCTGTCTTAACCCAATGGCCATGCTTCAGCATGTAAAACTCAGTCATTCACTCGTGAGGCATCAGTGTAGCATGCTCGTTTTAGCTGGGTCCAAATGTAAAACTGCACCACATTGCATGTGCCATTTCCTCCACATAAAATGGTATTCAAGAAGGAAGATTCGAACCTCGTATATTTCCATCTGTGTGCACTGGGGAAAAGTCAAGTCAGAATTTATGGAGAGAAAAAAAATAGATCATACAGAGCATAAAACAAATTGATTTGGTCCCTTCTTTATTTAAAACATTTTGTTAATTGTCGGCTTAAATAGCTACTGTTGCATGTGATGCTGTAGCACTGGTGAAATTTATTTCAGCCTGTTAATAACGCAGCCGGCATACCATTTTCCATCTGTGAATCTTTGTCTCGTTCCTGATCACCACCAATTCCAGCCAAAGCTGTGTGGCCCAAAATAGACAGTGCTCATCCCTTGTAGCCTTGAAGATGAAGCAGTGGAGGGCAGCAGAGGAGATAAACCGCCTCTTGTTGCCCTCATCCTTTCCTTTCTTTCTTGAACCAACCTTTTTTTCCCCTTTTTTTAATTTTACCCCTGCCTGTTACCTTTGCTTTTAACTTAAAATCTTTCTTTTTTCCATTTAGTCTTTTTGTTCTCTTCTTGATTGCAGAAGAGATACTAACTCACTGCCTTTTATCAACTTCCCAGATTGTTTCAGGCCGTCAGAGTCTCCGGATTCCAGAATGCTGTTATATTAATTCCCATGATTAACAACTTGTGGTGCAAACACATTTTATGTGCAAACGGTAATTAATGCTTGTGGAGCATTAAATATCCATCCGTGGCTAAAAAGAAGAGTTGAGTCAAACTACTTTAGACATATGTGACAAAATGAGCATGTACGTTTCTACCTTTGTGCCAATATAAACCATTTTAGCCATGAATGTGCACTGAAGCTGCTGGCCGTTTGGTTTCATAACTTTCGCTGCTTGAGTTTGATTGAAAATGGACCCTTTGTCTGGATGCACAGTGTATGGAACTCAAGGCTGCCTTGAGATGGCAAGCGTCAAAGGTATGTCATCCAATCAGTAGTTTCTCCATTTGAATCCCATTTAGCTGAAATTAACAGTTGGAGCTCAACTCATTCAAATCTTAATAGCATCTTTATCAACATTTGATGAGTTCCAACACATTTGTGTGGCATTTAGAACATTGAAAAATGTTTAGATCCCTTTTTCCGTGGCCAGTATGTGTAGCTCATTTCTGAAATCAAGTTTCTGCATCATAATTTCTAAATGCCTGTTGCAAGACTTTTAAACCCTTTGAGTATAGCCAAAACTATTTTCTTCAGAAAGCTTTTGGTTCATTTCAAATCTGTTGTGATGGTGTACACAAGAAAAACTGCACACTATGCCCTGTCCAAATATTTATGGGCCTGCCTGCTAGTGTATGCTATTAGTAGACGCAGCCAAGTAGAGTTCAGATTCCTAGCCAGAATTTATTCTGGACAGCAAGAAAAAATAATAATAATAAATAAATAAAATTTAATCCAAACCACATTTGGAGGTTGTCTGAAATTCAATTCTAAGGCTTTTTCTTGGCCTGTTTGCTTTAACCACTAAAATCAGATTTCAGTGTGTCTTTTTTTATCACTCTCAATGAGACATGCAATAGCAATGTTAAATGTAGATTTTTTTAAAGTCTTGAGGAGAGTCTAAGATGCTTCTAATAGTGGACTATGCAAAACAATCTGGAGAATAATAAGCAGTAGACGAAGAGATAACTTAAATTGTCTGTACAGATTTTACAAAAGCCAGTTTCCAATAGACCTTGCACTACACTGTGCCCCAGATTGCTGCTCAATATATGGATAAAATTTACACTTTTTCTGACTTGAGTAATAAAACTTTAAAATATGTCTTTTCCCCGCTCAGTTCTATAGAATTCATTATGGAATGTTTAAATTTTTATTGTTTCGATCAAATCCATAATTTTAAAGTCTAGACTAATTTCAATAAGGAAAGCTTGTTGGGAAGAACTGAAAAGGATTTCTTGAGATACAGGATTTAATTAATAACCTATTTGGTAATAAGACTCCAATGAACCATCCTAGCGATGGCAATGACAGGGATTAGGATGTGGTTTCGGCAGTCCACGTAGATGCTGGTAGTTTTGAAGATGAAGGTTGAGGGTGAGGCAGTGATGGGGAGGAAGAGGTGGGTTGCACGAACTGTCTGAAAGGCAGCATGAAAGAAGAGCACTGAGATTTACAGCACACAAAACAGAGGCTGATTGGGTCATAGAAGGCAGGCAAGAAAATGACTGGACAGAGTAATAATGTCAGTATTGAGTTTCACAATGTGGGAAAGAGGAAATGATTCAATCTTCCGTTTCAGATACAGTATTCACTTCAATTCAGAGAATGTTATGTAAAGAATAGACAGACGAGCGATTACAGAATTTCCTTATAGAACTATTTCAGCTTCATTTCATTTCAGTTTAAAAAAAGATTAAAATATACTATTCACAATATAAACTGCAGGTACATTTCCTCCAGGCAGCCCTGGTTTCGATCGAGTGGCTGTAGTCTTTACAAAAGCTGTGTGCTTGTATTTTCCAAATGAAGGTGTGGACTATTTTGCAGAATGATTGGCTGTTAGCAACATACTGGAAAAGATTGGTGAAATGACTTATCTGGACAAAAGTGTTCTGAAATATTCTGAAACATTTTCTTGCTCTTCATAGCCTTTTCCATGGCACAAAGGCAGGCTGTAACTAAAAAATGATATTGATTTGTTTGAAAACTGGTGGTTCTGCTGAGTAAGGCTCATCTGTTCCATCACCACCATCTGTGGGGGTATATGGCATGGAGAGTACCAAGTGAGCCTTGGTGATGTGTCTAAGGCACGTGAACAGCTTGTGCATGATCAAAAACTAGATCCTGAGCCGCCAACTCTTTTCATATTGCAGTACCGGCAGAGGACAGCACGTCCCTGACTTTGGATTATTTTGTGAAATACTTATAATAGTTTATTATTGTAACACATGACATGTCTTACAGTCATTGGAAAGCCAATTTAAACAGTAACTCCCACACCATTACATCCTGTCCTTAAAATATGTGAGCCCCTTTACCCCATCAGTGGCTAATTATTTATTATATTGGTCCAATCCCATGTAAAAGCAGGTCATTGTAAATAATGGTTTTCATCTTGATTTGGTGAAGCTGCACTGCCTACAGTACGAGTGGCTTTGTAACCCTTCCCAGCCTAATAGATGTCAATGAATTTGTTTCTCAGCTGCTTCTTCAGCTCATATCATGATGTCCTGCTTTTATTTATTTATTGTTTGTTTTTTTTTGGAGGGCCTTCAGAAAAGAGCTGACAGTAAAAGCTGTTGCAACTGCATGCAGAAAACTGACATGTCTTATGTAATAACATCTACAGGTTGAAACATCCATCAGTTAATATTGTTGCAATGCATCATGAGCCCCTCCCCCCATTTTTATTATTTATTTATTTATTGTGTGGGTGTGTGCATGGCCTCGCCTGTATGTACATTTGTGAAGATATGTAGGTGATCTTTCTAATATTCATACCGCTAAAAGGCCAGGAAAATGCACCACTATGAGACCCAAAAAACAAACATTTAACCAAGGATGAATATACAAGCACAGACAACACCCGGCAGTGTGGTGGACTCTGCCGTGAGGAGACATCCACTCCCATCAAAATCACCCAAATCTCCAGAGTTCTAACTAACAAAGAATGCTAATGAGGTGATTCCTGTTATTCCTGATATTCCTGACCATCCTTATTCAAAGCCTATTTTCTTTTATCAAAAAATTTTAAATATGAAAATATAAGTATATACATACAAGCAGAAGTTACTAATCTTGAGCAAAATCCATACATTTATCACATTGTCATGATATTACATAAACTGGTTCAGTTTTCCACCATCAAGATTGAGACAACAAAACAAGTGTAATTTCCATATTTCTATATTGTTGATGCTGTCTTTTCCACCCCAAAACACTAGAGGGCAGTAGTGCTCTGTCATAGAGGTTTTTCTTAGTCTGGATTTACGTTTTGAACAATTGTGCATATTATGGTATTGCACATTGTAGTTCCAAATGCAAATTCTGACAAGGAAAAAATGAAACTATTTCAAATTCCCACTTTATTTTGGGGCCATGACAACCATAGTAACAACTTTTACTGCTTTTAAATAATCACTGTTTTTTTTTTTTTTTATAAGATAGCAAAGAAACCAGCCTTACATTCTTCCAGGTAAGATTCTTTACCTTTAAGTGTAAAAAGAACTGTTTGTATGTTTGTTTGTTTAAATCTGAGATGAGGATTTTTCCACAAGCATTTTCTTTTTTTTTTTAAACTCGTCTCAGGTTTTCTCTTGACACTTTTGTGTCCCCTAATATAATGCCTGCTTTTCCATCCTCTTTGACCATATCAGAAGATGTAAATCAGTCAGCGGTTGCCAATAGTGAATCAGGTGTCAGGTGGTGTCATGCCGTGGGTGGATGTCGAAGCAGGATGCAGTAAAGGGGGCCTACTGTCAGCAATGTCAGGTTCAGCTTCCTGTGGCCTAATCACTTCAGCATGGGGGTTCAGAGGACATTGGGTAGACCCTGTTCTCCTCTGCAGGACCGCAGTCCAAAGCCTCACCTTGTTTGGCTCCTGACAACACCCAAGTATTCATGGGCGAGGAAAAACCTTGTGGCCCCCACCTACTTCTCAAGCTCTGAGGCCATAAATATTTAGGATTGGCTGTAAGTAGTAAGAGAAGGTAGGGGATGACAGGAGGGAGAGAAAGATGTTAGAGAAGGGGAAAGAAGGGCATAGGGATGAAGGGAGGGGTGTTGTGCCGGGGTGATTTCACAGTCTAACTATTATAACCTGAGGAAAGGAAATCTAGACTGCTGGGATGCATAAGTGGAGCAGAGGAGACAGAAAAGGAGAGACGAGGAAAGGAGCGGGAAATGTAAAAAAAAAAAAAAAATACTGAAAGGAGGTAAAGAGAGGAAAAAGGGAAAGAGGGAGTCTATTTGAAATTTGTCAACCACATAGAAAAGGAAAGTGTAAGAGAAATGAGAGGGAATACACAATCGAAATGACCAGGATGTGAGAGCAGCTCTAAGAAGTGTGACATGCAGGAAAGTAGGTTGAATCTAGAGAGAAAATGAATGACTGGAAGGCAGGTACACGGCTAGAGGAGTTAAGGCTGAGAAGTTGTGTTGGCTTGATATGAAACCGAGACTTGAAGTATGAAATCCTTGAGCCTCGAATGGCTCAGCTGGCTCCCACACTGTTGTTCTACTTTCGTTTATGGCTCAAAATGACGGCTTGGAGAGACCTAAAACAGTCTCACAGCCACTGTATGATCTCCATGTAGTAACAGCTCAGTGCCTCTCCGCCGTTCTCATTTTCTCTGCTGTAACAGCATTTCTAGGCGGTAGCTTAAACTTGTCACTAAAATGGTCTGCTTTTTCATTTATACAAAAATAGGGAAAACAGAAAGAAGACGAGGAATGTCTTCTCTTTGCATCTTCCCTTTGCATCTCAGCTGCTCAAGATGAGTACAGGACTTAAGCAGGGATGATACTTTGCATGTTGTACTCAAGTACAAGTGCCTTTAAATTAGAAAATTTGAGTTAATGTCTGCAAAAGTTCATACCACTGAAAACTAATGGCAATTTGTCCTCAAACAAAACAGGCAGGCTACTGATCCTGAGCTCAGTACACCTATAGGTTGTGTATATGCAGTTTAATGAAGTAGAAGTTGCGGTTTTATTTTATTTTTTTACATTATATATACATTATTCCATTACAAAACTTAGACTAAGCGCATCCATAGAAAAGTGGATAAACTTTAAACCTTTTGTTTTTATTTGCTCAAGCATTAAATCAGTGCATCATTATGCATTATGCTTTCTTGTGCAGACACAAAGGGAGAAGCTGGCAGATATTACACCATGAGGAAATTAGCTGAATACTTTGGAGACTGTTCAGAGACAGGCTGATGCTATGTGAGCTCTGTGGGGAAGCGCCCATCAGTCGTCCCAAAGTCGTCTCTCCGCTGAAGCAGAGAATCACAGATCTGTTGTCCTACTGAGCTTTCCAAAGTTGTGAAGACATGGAGAAAATGTGTGCTAAAAATAAAAACAGCTCCGGACAAAAAGCTAAAAAGTTCACTTTTATACTAAACTTTGTCACAGGTGCTATTGGAGGTAATTAGTGCATGCTGCTATAAGATGCAAAGTTTTGGTTGTCCATCTGCTGCAGAAAATTGCTCCTGAGATTCACTGAATAGTCTTACGTGGACAAGTAATCAACATCATGCAGACTCTGTACTAAAGACAGTAGGAATACTTGATCCAGGTGCATCAAACAGATTTCATTTTCACCTTCACCTCAGTTAGGCGTCGCATTAATCTGGAGTTATGTTTTTATCTTAGTGGCATAAATAACTCAGATTTTGACTCTATTTTGACTCTTTTGTTCTCAATAAATCCTAAGGGAAAATCCTAGCACTTTAGCCGATGCTCCGCTGTAGTCACTGTCTGTTTGGTGTAGAGCAGGTAGTGCAAAGAAGATTATTAGACGTTTTTCACAGACTGAAAATTATCTGAAAAACTTCAATGAGCCTGCTGAGGACACAGTCGGGAAATGGCTCTCGTACAGCGAAGAGAATATAACTACACACCTCTATTCAGGTAATCAGGTTTACGTGGTTTAATATTCCAGTTCTTCATCTTCAGTGTTCTCGCCTTTGTATACTTAATTCTGAGAATGAAGGCAGCAGTTCTGTTCAGGCTTCAGCACAGAAAAGCTGATTGTGATTGAAGTTCACAGTTTCTGTTATAAAGGCACTGTGATGCTCCGAGTCACTTCCACTCATCAGCTTGCTGTGGATATAATGAGAGACGAAGGGAAAACATCTGAGAGGACTGCATCTAGACCAGCGGCTGTGGAACAAACACCCTCACTCTCAGAAAAATGAAGAAGGCAGACAGATGCCAAAAGAAGCTGAGCTTAAATCAGTGCAATTTCCTCCCTTCATGTCTCTGGCCAGAAGGACCTTTGAGAGTTTTCTACCTCTTTTCCTTTTTTTCCCTTTTTTTTTGAAAAAGAAAAAAAAAAGCCTGCTTTGAGATATACTGTAAATCACAATGCACAGGGAGGGGCTCAGCTAGTAAGAGAAAAGGGAGGCCTGTGGAAACACATTTATTATTTTCCTGCCAGTGTGCGTCTGCTTATGTTTTTCTTAGATCAAGACACAGTCCTAAAAAATCTGGTGCATTTCCTTCACTTCAGGAAGCACTTTCATAACTTCAAATATAATAATTTCCTTTTTGGAAAGATGCAGAGGATTATCCATGTGTATTTGGATTTCATTTATCCGTTTTCTTACCCTGAAAGAAAAGGATTGAAGAAAAAAGGGGGAGCTCACATACAGTTAATGGTTGGACCTCTGGCCTCTGATCCTAAATGGGTTTTGATAGGTGTGGTGAATTCAGTTTCAGCTCAGGGATTATGATTTACCGCCTCTCTGGTTTGGCTCCAGGAAAGCAGCACTCACATCCTCTGCCTATTTTCCTGTTTGTTTTGCCTCCCCTTGATGGCAGAAATAGTGAATATAAATGGCGTGTCGAAGAAATCCCTCCCTTCTCTGACATACGGCACTATAAAGAAGAAAGACTGAATGTTATTTGAAATGGAAGCGCAATCCATTTCAAATACACTAAAGTGCATTGATGAAAATATAAAAGATTTGTATGACATGCCAACACTCGAAGAGTTGAACAGTGAAGTGTCCTTAAGATTATTCGTGTTTAAGTGCTAGAAGTGTTGGAACAAGGCTGGCTGGTAAAGACGCTTTGTTTGATCACATGGATTGTTTTAATTCTACATAGCAAGCTTAAATGTTTTGCTAACTTTGTAGCTTTTATGTTTGTTCACTACCAGATTTGGACTCCACTTTTAGCATTTTATATAGTCCTCATATTTGCCCCTTGTGCACCTGCTTCAGACCCTGTCAGAAGAATCGGCTACCAGGTGAATTAATGACACCGTGTGTTTGAAACACTCATGTGTTTTTTTAATTTAAATAAGGAAATAAACCTACCAAAACCACAAAAATAAACCATATTTATAAATATTATGATTTCCCTTACTTCAATAATGACACAAAGCCTCTTGTTTACAGGGAATCCTGTTTTTAGTTTTAGTTTGGAATCTTCTCAGTTATGAAGTACAGCCAAAATATGTGCAACAAGAATAACTTTGGCCAATCCATCCAAGACGTCTTGAATTACAATCTTCACTTATTATGCCCCCCACCACCCTGTACTTTCTCACATTTGAGGCTTTCCCCCATAATCTCTGTAGCTGGCCAACTGTTTATGCAGTTTTGGATCAACAGACCAAGAGAGTGTTTTTATTTTCATGCGACAGACTGAGGTCAGATACTTTTTGAGAATAATAGCAGAGTGAAATGAAAGGGCCCGTTTTATGAATAGAGACATTACATCAGCTTATGCATCAGAAGCATTTGGCTGTTGTGAAACAAACGTTTGAGATAGAATAAGGTAAGAGAAGATCTGAATGCACAACACTGGAGGCAGAATGGAGAAAGGACAAATTTACTTAGAAAAGTGCAAAAACGGGACAAACAACCTTGGAAATATACGTGGTGTATATCCAGTTCAGTTCAATTCAATGGTATTTATATAGTCCCAAATCACAACAACAGTTGCCTCAATGCGCTTTACATTGTAAGGACACTACAATAAAACAAATAAAACAGAGAAAACTCCAGCAGTCACATGACCCCCTATGAGCAAGCGCATTCGTTAACAATATATATGCCCTGCTGAACTGAGGACAAGGCTCACACAAATATGTGCAGAACGATGCTTATTTATGTCAGATTCCAGCAAATACTTCTTGTTTGCAGACTAGACATTTGACGATAGGCTGACAATGAGTTAGCTAACCTACAACAACGGCTGATCATAACCTAACATTATGCCAGCTAATGCCCCAAAACCACACTTTCACTCTGATAAACACTGTAAGTGTTCATTCATTTTAAGTGCCTGAGTCCAGTAATGTTAGATGCACCTCAATGATGGTTTCACTGTTTCAACTAACAGCGGCTAACAGCAACTAACTAACAGTGGCAAAAATAGCAGTACTTACAAACAGACACATTCAGGATATCCTTAACAACTCGCCCTACATATTCACAGCTGAGATTAAGAATGGACTGACAACCTACTACAAACATTACACATAAAAGATGGCCAGGGTTGTTTGTCCCACCCCAGCCACCGTACCTAAGATTATGCACTTCGTTCTACACATTGTTACTTTAAAGAAATCAATATTCAGTGCTAAAATCATTAAATACACCTGCTAGTGTTTCCATTTAGTTCCTGCAATATTTTTACTTTTGTATGAAAAAATGCCGGTATTTCTGAAGCACAAGGCTATACTTTCAACACTTAGCAGGTACACAAAACAATAATTGGAATTTCTGAGTCTATCTTGCAAGTTTGTCTTGAAGCCAGAGAAGTTTTCTCTCTAATAACACCCTTATTTCCTCGCCATTCTCCCCACAGAGAAAACTTGATGAGAAATAAGTCGAGTGTAGTATTACAGCCTCATCTAATGGAAACATTATCGGGATGTGATACAGCAGAAACAGCAGCATTCAGCAGCATTTCCAAGAATCCATTTCAAAGCTCAGTTTACTCCTAATCTAGAGATAATCCTTGTCAGTCAAGAGGCGCCCCATTCACCGAATGAGAGCATGACCACTTATTATTAATTTTTACAGCTCTATCATCTATTTATTGCAGAAGTCATGAGAATGTTGTGACAATGATGAATAAAAAATTACATCTTCTTCCCTGCTCCTTAAAAACATTTAAAAAAAAGCATAGCATTACTGTAGACTGGATTTTTATATATGCTGCATATTTGTAAATCATCCTAGCTGGAATAAGAGAGAGGCTGACAAAATGAAACAAGACTGCAGAAAGGTGGGGCATTGTGATTTTGAAAGTGTTTGTGTGGACGTGGACAGGATGTGAACAAAGTTACCCACAGTGTGTTTATGCACATGTGCCTGCCTCTATGTCTGACTGTAAATCAGACATGGAGTGATGGCAAATTGTGCAGCCACACCATATGCAAGTTTAGCAGCTTCTGCTGCAGTATAGCGTACTGTTTAGTATACATCTATAGCTGTCAACAGACATGCACATATACTGTACACAATTTGATATTTAAAATTCTTCAGTGGCATGCCGGTATATTTGATCCTATAACGCTTTAAAACTGTATAAAAATTAAACTTCTGCTTCAACGGATTTTGAAAGCTCACCAGTGGAAGTTATGGTTTTATCCCCCTCTATTCTTTATACCAACATATCAAACAAAGAAAAAATGCCAGCTTTGTGCAGTGGCAAATACCACAGCTGATTAGATTATCATTAGCAACACATCCTATACTTTTTAGGAACTCCAAAGCAGTGCGATTACAAAATTACATGGAACTCATACATTTACATTGCATTTATGGTTCAAGTTAAAGTTGACAATAACCAGTTATCAAAATGAGACATAAAATATGTTTAAATCTGCAAAGAAATGAAATGAAATGAAAAAATGGATAGACTCTTAAAATCTCCACTTTGAACTGGCGCAGCTTGCGACCTTGCTCAGGCCAGGCAAAGCTTCCAAAGTCCCTCACTTGTTTTTCTTGTCTACTATTTTTTTTTTTTTCATTTTTATCCCAAATGTTATCCCTCTGCCCTGTCCTATTGTTCCAGCGACACAGTGTGAACACAGGTTCTTGGATTCCCATTCAGTGAGGCGAAGGACAGCATTCCAACTCCCTGCCAAGACACCTTATCTGTGCCTGGCAGCCTGCAGACAGGAAAGAGCAGTAAGTGTGTGTGTGGGTGGGGGGTGGGGGGGTGGCTGGGAAGGGCAAAGGCTAGAGGACACAAATGGAAAAATACAAAAAAGTACTTAGTAGAAGATGCACAGTACAGGTGAAAAATATAAAAAGAAAAAAAGTTATATGCAGAACACCATGTTTGAATATTTGGATTGGTTTATTCAGCTTTGTTGCATTTGACAGCAGATTACACATTAATGAAGCAAAGTGGAAGAAAACATGAACAAAATGTGCTGGCACAATGGCAAAGTATGGAGTAAGGGTGCAAAATACTGAGCTGAAACTTACACAGTTGTGAGGCAGCATACACACATACATGTACCGCACTGTAAGCAAAGCAGCTGTCCCGCTGTCCTGTTCCGCAATGCTTACATTAAAATCAATGACAAATGTACGTATTCTGTCAGCTGCTGGACTGAACTAAGAGCACCATTCTTTAGTTTTGTTCTTGCTTTGGCAATTTCAGAACAATGTTGTTGCCAAGTGGTGAGTTTTAAAAGGTAAATATCTTATTATAGGTACAAAAACAAGCTCTTGTTTGGCACTGGCATGATCCACTGGTTCCCTCTGTTTAAAAGTGATAGGGGTGATTTATTTGACTTTCCAATTCTCTGCTGATGTCTTCCTGTTGTTTGTTTTTCTTCGCTTTGTTGCTGAAGCATAACTTGACTTTAAATTGATTTTTAGGTGAGAACATTGAAAGTTCACAATTTTCCTTTAGCGCAAGCTTCGAATTGTTTAATTGTGTGTGTACATAGGTAACAAAGGACAAAAAAGGCAAAATCATATTATTTTTGAATGAGTTTTCCATGAATTAAATAGAGGGGACCAGCTTTATGGATCACATGAAATAATTCAGATTCAATTTCCGCATTAATATTGTATTTTTTATTGGAATTGCTGAAACTATCTGAAATTACCTGATGCAACTCACTACCAATTCTGGTTTTGATTTGCTCTCTGTTTGTTGTGCTGTGAGTAGTGAATTATGGATACCAATCTATGGTATCAAGACAAATCGTTTGTTGCAAATCACACACCGGCTTACTGCATAATACTGTATACATTACTGTCTTGAGCCACCGATTTCTTTAATTTTGTTTCCAGGGAGCCAGACCTTTTTATCATTTTTAAGGTGGTCCTGAAAATCAGTTCTTCAGGGTTTCTGAAGGTATTCCAAGGTGTTTTTTCTTTTTTTATATTGGCTGCTTTTTTTCATTCAGGAACTTTGAGGAATGTTTTTTTGTTTGTTTGTTAACACACTTAACTCTGACCTAGGATTCATGTAAGCATAGAAAATGAACTAAAGGATGAATTAGTGTTGTGTCCTCACATAAAAGTTAGAAAAAAAGCAATTTTAAATTGCATCTCTAGGTTTTTGTTAATAGCAGTTTGTTGCAAAAATACAGTTTGTTTTTTCAAACATACGAAAAAAAGGTAAAACAGTTTGACAGAAAAGAGCAGGCATAACAGCTACAGCAAATGAAGAGTGTATGTAAGTCACGTCCTTAAAAAACAGAAAAAAAATCCAGCAAAAACCTGACACGGGACCTAAGAGATGCATCTGGCCCTTCAGTTGATCCATCTACTGTTCACCGAAGCCTCATCAGAATTGGTCTTAGTGGAAGGTTGGCTGTCAAGAAGCCGTTCTTAAGAAAGGGAAACATGCCAGATTACACAAGAACTGGACTCAAAATCAGTGGCAACATGTCTGATGGAGGGATGAATCCAAATTTGAAATTTTTGGTCAATGTGTGCCGAGGAGGCCGTGAGAGAGCTCCAACACTGAGTGTCTACAGCCATCTGTAACACACTGGAGTTTCTCTAATGGTTTTGGGGTACATTTGAGCCAAATTGATGGAATTATGAACACAGAAAAAAATATTGTCAGATTTTGATCGACCATGCCCTGCCATCTGGAAAGTGTCTAATTGGCAACAGCTTAATTTTTCAGCATGACAATGATCCCAAACACACTGTCAATGCAGCTAAACATACCTGAATAGACAATGGAACGCTATGAGTCAACGATCGGATTCTCCAGAGCAAGGATCTCAATGCGAATGAATCAGTGTGAGATCATCTTAACAGAAAATGGAACAGAAGGCAGCAAACATACAAAGAATTGCTTTGGATGTCGGGAAGCCTGAAGAACTATTCCTGAAGACTGAAGAAATTTTGCCTAAGAGAGTTCAAAAGGTCCCTCTTGTAAGACTTATTTGTAAGACCTACTTTATACTGGTACACATTCTGAACCACATATAAAATCATGGTTGAGGTGTAAAATTCATGTATTTGAAAAAAAAAGAGAAATAAAATAAAGTATGAAATACAGTTACCTACAGAAGCTTGACTACATCATCTAGTGTATCATCCTAAGTGCAAAACTTCAATTAATGTCAGCGGACTGAGCTATAGTTGCTCGATTGACATACTGTTCCTATTCCACTGTATGCTGTAGGCACACAGTTTAGAGAAGCACTGCAGGAAACTGTCCACAGTTTGAGTCACAGATATCCTTTGAGCTTAGTGTATATGAACATCAAGGGCAGGAAGGCCATCAAAAGGCCTTAAGTAACCCCAGTGTTTCCCACTTGACAGTGGATATTCTGACTCAAATCCCTTCCCACACTAATGTGAACCACATCCTCAGGAAATGTTTCAGTAATAATAAAAAATGAAGTGAAACAACGTAAATAGCAGATTTTGTTTTGTTTTTGTTTTCGCTTTGTTTTGTTTTCTCTGGAGTAAACTGATAGATGTAATCTGGGACAACACTGTAGTGTTTTATTTCTTCCCCTGTGATTTTTCAGGGGTTCCATTTATCTATCTATTGATGATTGCCTATTAAGTTTTCCACGCCACCTGGGCACACGGATGGTGTGTTGCAAAAACACTGAAGATAATATACTGAGTCAAAAACTAGAACTGTCATTTAACATTTATCATTCATATTTATATGTTAGTGATTAACAACACTGCAGTTAGAGCTGCAATCATTATTGCTTTTTTGTTTATATGTCTTCATGTGCATGTGTTAAACTCATAAAGGGGAAAAACAGAGTGAGAAGAGAGAAAGAAAACAGGTTTGAGAATCATTAAACAGCCAGAGAGTGTGATGGTGAAATCTAGTATCCAGCTGGTTTCGCACCATCTGCTGTGCTAATGCACTGATACATCATCATGCAAGTGTGAAGAAAATAATTATGAACCTCAAACACTCCATTTGTAGTTACTGCAAACGTCCACTAGATGACAGTCATGTTCCTTTAATGCTCTCTGCTTCAAAGAAAAAAAATGACTTGAAAGATGGGCTGAAAAAAAACTGCGTGTGTGTGTGTGTGTGTGTGTGTGTGTGACAGAGAGAAAGAGAGAGAGAGGCTGTTTTAGATGGTCTTGAGTATGGTATGTTGATTGCACATGGCTCTTTTTCAGTTTATTGCTGTTTAATTTCTTCTCTATAGTTTTTTTCCTGTTGTTGTTGTTTCATTGTTTTTTTCTGTTAGATTAGAGTTTCACCAAACAGTATCAAAGACCTGAGCTCTGAATAACACATAAACACTACTGTTTGAACCGAGTCTGCTTAAGCTCTTGCTCATGTGTAACAGGGGTGTCCAACTCCAGTCCTTGAGAGCTACTGTCCTGCAGCTTTTAGATGCATCCCTACTCCAACACAGCTGAATCAAATGGTTGGATTACCTCTTCAGCATGCCAAGCCTGATAACAAGCCATTCATTTGATTCAAGTGTGTCGGAACAAAGATGCATCTAAAAGCTGAAGGACAGTAGCTCTCGAGGACTGGAGCTGGACACCCCCGATGTATAAGATTACCAGCAGTTTGTCCAAAAGTGTGACACTACTGGTGAGAAGTTTTATTCGTTTTGGTTTTTTACTTAAAACTCTGGGGCTCTAAAGGCACTCGTGCTCAAATTAAATTGTGCAATCTTTAACTCTGTAATTACTTAAGGTATTACAGGGAAATAAGTTCGATTTTTAAATTTTTAGAATGACTTTATTCAATCAATCCATCTGACGACAGAGCTCAGTGCAGGTAGAAGGGGCATCCAGCCAGCAGACTGCAAACGTGCTCCCTCTGCTCAACCATAAGTTCCGTTATAGGAGTAACAGTGGTTCAGCAGTGGTACAATGCTGGCAGTCCACGAGCAGCTATGGACTGCAAGTTGTCAAATGGGGGCAGTGTCAAAAATATGTGGTACAATCGGTCTGTGGGACACAGACTCGTGCTGGTGCTGTTGTTGGCCTGTCAGCCAGCCATTATTCGTAACATTTAAAGAGAAGAAGAGAAACCTTACATTAGAAACAATGAAAAGTATCCAGCTAATGTTCATGCTGTATTTATTTATTTTTGATGGGGTTTTTTCACACTTCTCCCATTCCCAGTAAACTCTGCTGTCGCTTCCTTTCCTGGTTTGGCCCACTAGTCAACCAATCCCAGTTTACATTATTTTGGCGTCGTGCAATTTGCATTTGGGATTTTGGAAGACACCACAGGAGCGCATTTGTGCTGGTTGAAAACTCTTCGCTGTATGCAAACACATATGCACATTTACGGTACTGCACAAATGCATTTATGGTATTGCATAAATGCAGTACCATAAATGAAGAATTGCATGGAAACTGTGAATGGATCAAAGAGAAACACGTTGTAAAGCACTCTGTAGAACACTGAAGGTGAGAAAGTCTGATAAAATTATCCTTTCTTATCAGACAGGATGGGTTAAGATCAGATACGTTTTAGGAAAGTACGGGTCAATGCTGCATATTTGCCATTTCCTTTTCTTCCTTCCCTCTGTCCTTCCTTCCTTCCTTCCTTCCTTCCTTCTTTGCTTCCTTCCTTCCTTCCTTCCTTTCTTTCACACTTTCTCTTACCCTCCTGCTCTTTCTCTCAGTGGGACCTCGTGCAGACTCTACCCAAACACTGCCCCGTTGTTTAGGGCTGGGCAAGCTCTCTGCCTGACCACTCCCTGGACCTAATCGCCTCAGAGTTCTTTCCAAATTGCAATTACTGATAAACAGAGTTGGCTGATGGGGACAAGTGATTGCACAGGCCATAGCGGGCAGTATCTGGCATCAGCCTAATTGTCACAAACAATTTGTCTCATTTCTTTACCCTTGCTAGTAGAGAATGACTCCACTGAGGACACTTGGGGAGCAAACCAGTTATGAGTATGCTCATTTGGGAGTACTTTGAAGTGTTCTCTAGTGTTTCTCAAGAATCCCCCCCCCCCCAGTCTTAGCAGTCTGCATTTTGGGATTGTGTCTAAACAGAGTCCATTTAGAGTTATTTTGATTCATCATCAGAGATGGAGGGGAAAATATTTAGTGAGCAAAACACAAAGTGTAATGTCTGCTCTTGTTTCCCTTGGATTCTGCATGCAAACTCTTTTCATTTCACTAAATAAATAAGTTTCATTTATGCATTTTCATCATGGAAAAAGAAATTTACATTCCTGCCAGTGAATGACTGCACATCTGGGAACTCAGTGAAACTTTATCCTATTATACACTCTCACCCATCCCTGATCAGGTAAGTTCCTCGCTAAAGGGTAAATGCCAATGGGTACATTGCCATTACTCAAGAATTTTTCCTACTGCCAGGCTAAACCGACAGCATTCAGTCACAAACCCGTTGTTCAGCCTTTTATACTGCCATGATCCTCTATTTAGAATTATATGAGCCCCGCAGTTTCACAAGGCCTCGTTTTACCCAGATGTGAATTTAAACAAGTATGCAACATGAGAGTTAAATGTGGCTTTCAGAGTTAGTCTTGAGATAAATGTTTTTAAAAAAGGGAACAAAAACCTTTCAGCATGTCTTTCTAGGTATGTTGTGGGTGGGTGCATATGTGTAAGTGAGTGATGGGCTGAAGACGATTAAAGGGAGGAAGTCATGACCTTGTTTGCTCCTGAGTTATAACCTCAGCCAAGCCCAAATCATCCCTGTGCAGAAAAGAAAGAGGAAATGACCCAACTCAAAAAGGAAGTGCTGCAAGGTGACCAGTAGCAGTCTACGGGGAGGTGGGGATGGTATGCCCTCATTGTTGTGTGTGTGTGCGCACATGTGGCAGAGAGCCCTTGATTTGTGTTGGCCCACCTTTGGTTCTGCTAAACCACTGTTTCAGCAGTTTGGGGCAGGAAACAGCTGTGGAGAGTGAGGCTAAGGTAAAAGTCTGCACACAGCCGTTTGAGGGTTTTCAGTGCACTGCTCGCCAATATCAATCAAATTGCATGAAGCTGAGCTTTTACTGAGCTGGAAACCCACAGAATTTTAGCACATTCACACAGACACAGGCTTCAGCACACTGTCAGTAATGCTAGAGTATAAGATGATGGTTGAATTTTTTTTGGAAAGTCATCGTTTTCATCTTAGCGAGTGAAAAATTGGCACTGATGTTTTATCTATGTATTTATGTCACGTTTTGAAGTTGAGAGCATCCTGAACGAGCACCCAAGCATCCATATCGAGCAGATGAAGAGTAAAAGTAACATGAGGATAAATGCAGACTTAAGTGACACAAGGACGGAGTCATCGGAATATTTTGAGCTTCACAGCTTGCGAGGAATACGTGTCACTTTATGGGTAAATTAGTCACACCCCTCGCACAGCCAGCCACATCACCACAATCAACTGGGTGGCTTTTCTGTGGAATTTTGGCCTTGACAGTTAACATGTCTGCCACTAATGAAAACCATAATTTTGTACTGCTGTGTGTGTGCATAGATATATATATATCTGTATGAAATGGATGTAGACAATATAGACATTTGCCATTTTCTCCTGAAGCATAGCCTGAAGCAATTTTCATTTGTATTCCCATGTATTTCTACCTGTAGCTAGTCCCTGCCAACACAGTGGCATTTGGGGTATGCAAGTCCCCAGAGTTTGCTGTCAGCTCTGTCAGGTTAGGGTGAAATGCGAGACTTGAATCAAGCCTGTAGGCAGCTCAAGCATTCACAGATGGTCTAGTAACAAAATAATCAAAACAGGCTCAGCTGTCTTGGTCCAGTGTTATTCTGAATGATTAAATGATACTAAAGTGAGAGATTCTTTTTGCTTCAATGTACTTTATGGATTCTAATTACATTTTCAAAGCCCTTGCCTGTCATTGACCTTCTGTATACAGGAGTTGCACAAACGCAGCATTTTGGGATCCAACTTGAAAAAAGGCAGTGACACAGACGCAAACAAAACGTTAGAGAATCTCATTCAAACACTCGGTGGCTTAAATGCCTTCCTGACAAATTTGCAAAAAATTCAAGCTTGTTAGAATTATACAAACTTATAATGTCTTATAATCAGAATCAGAACACTTTTAATAATCCCAGAGGAAATTATGTGGTCACAGTTGCTTCAAGACAATAATACCAGTCACCAACTTAACAAATTTAAATATTACAACATATTACAATAATACAAAATATAAAAAAATGCTCTAGTAAATACAAATAACTCTAATTATAAATATCCCAGTATATTGCACAAAATTAGAATACATGTAGTTGGAACTAAGGTGTTCCTCTTTTCATATCATGTCATATTATATAACCTGTATCCATGTACGTTTGCCTCTATCAATAAATCACTGCACCCATTTCCCATTTTTCAAACAAAAGATAAGGAAACCAAGGGTGGTTGAAGACTTTTACACAGTACTATATGTCTTATGCATCTTATCTTCATATGAGTGACCTTGCAGTCAAGCAAGATCGTGCACTTGCTCATAAGCTCACGACTCGGGTTAAGTGAGTTGATGTCCTGCTGATTATGACCAGCAGCAGGACGTGGTTAACCTCATGAATGCATTTTCAGTCATAATGTGCCTCTCATGAGGTGCAACCTCTTCAGATGTAGAAACACTGTATGTAATTTAGCCAATATCATTTCAGAAATCACTGACGATCAATCTGTTCTGTTCTTTACATATTGCGATGTGTTTTGTTTTTTAAAAGTGTGTTCAACCCAAAGACTGGTTGACTTGGAGGACGTAGAATACAACAGAAGAACCCTTTACAGGACACTTCAGGGAAATTTTGGAGACAAATGAAAAATGGCATCTTTCCCCATGTCCATGACCTCCACGTAGTCCTTGTAAAGCTCCACACAGACAAATGCAACAAAAAGGAGACTCGTGCCCCCATGAAGCAACCAGACAAAACACTTCATAATCCCTTTAAGATCCATTAACTCAGACTTGCTTTGTGTTCCAGTATTCCTTCAACACTCTATTTACATGTATATAAAAGACATTTTCCAATTAACTTCATTATGAGTTCTTTTCTTGAGCTCAACATACATACATAACTGTGCAGCTACTTTTCATCTCCCCGAGCAAAGCCGAGCAGAGACCTCCGCAGCCTGTCATCTGGATGGGTGGCATCTTGTCTTCTGAAGATCTGAAAGTTATGTTAGAAAGATTGGATTTGACAGAGGGATGCTTCATGGTTCAGCTCAAATAAAATGAGAGTTTAATCTCTAACAAAGGGTAGAGATTTTAGATAAACATTTTGCTAATTTTTACATTACCTCCATTATTGATCAAGTGTCAGTTCAAGCACAGTTTGAGACTTAAAAAAAGAAGTTAAACCTTTAAAATAAAAACATTAATAACAATAATAATAATAATAATAATATATGTATGGGTTTTGCTGCTGACACTCACCTCCCCATTTCTAATGCTAAAAGGACTGCCACTCCAAGTGTGAGCATTCCATCCCTGTTATCTGACTGTTATCCCTGAATGTTATCTTTGTATAGGATTTTGAAGACATCTCATATATAAAATATATTTCTGTATTCATGAGTTCTTATGGTACTCTGTATGTCCCTGGTTGCAGGCACACAGCAGCTCCCTGTTTATGATGCCTCCTTTTTTGTCACAAACCATTTGCTTTACCAAGCTGAAGGACAGAAACAGAGGAAATAACTTTATTTTTTGCACATTAAAAAGGAAGAGGCATCTTTTCACAAGTTTTGTTACCATGTGGTTGTTTGTTGTTGTTTGTAGCTATTGTTTTTTTCGGAGAAAAGGGGCACTGTTCCTCAAAATCTGTTAACAAACAGTTCATCTGTAGCATTTTTAATAATCATCTGACTTTAAGTTAAAGCAGCTGTTAGCGGTATTTATAGAATGAT
Source organism: Oreochromis niloticus (assembly GCF_001858045.2). Taxonomy (NCBI): domain Eukaryota; kingdom Metazoa; phylum Chordata; class Actinopteri; order Cichliformes; family Cichlidae; genus Oreochromis; species Oreochromis niloticus. Next base: position 15,863,635 of record NC_031979.2, read on the forward strand.
CTAAAATTTCATTGTATCTGTTATCCAGCTGCTGGGAGTGCATCTGGCAAGCAGCCTGCTATACCTTGGAAGCATAATTCTCTCTCTCTCTCTCTCTCTCTCTCTCTCTCTCTGTCTCCCTCTCTCTCTCTCTCACACACACACACACACACACACTGGCTCTCTTCATGTTTCTCTGTCCTTTGTTTTTCCAAAAAAACAAAGTTTTCCCTGAATGTAACCTGGAAACAAGGTAAAGTATATGGCAATGATAATGCCAGAACTTGCAAACTCATCTGGAATATGAAGCTAGAGTAAAAAGCTTTCTGAAGGAAAAAAAAAATCATAGGACTGAAACTTTGAAATCTATCCAGAAATAGCAGAAAACGACAAGCAACTAGCACTTTTAATGGTGTAGGACAGCCTTCTGTTCAGTAGTCTTACTTTAACTATTCCTAAGGTTTATATTTTATATATTGATCAGCCACAATAAAACAACAAAAAATAGCATACCGAAGAACAGTGATATTGATCAACTTGTTACCATGCAGTGTTTGATTGTGAAACTTTGGGTATTTGTATTTACATGAAATTCACCCTGACCCTATCCCCCAAACACCCACCCACAAAATGACCCTACAACAGGCTTCTATCTGGCTTGTGGAGAGCCTCAGATGTTGACTCAGCCTTCAAAAACGCCCTAGATTAACATCTCCCTGAGCATCCATGGGATGCACCAGAACGAGCCTCATCCATGGAGGCCACACCCTGAAACCCACATGACCCAAACAATCCACTGCCAACATCCCGATGCCAGGACCACAAGACACCCTCAAATCTCCTATGCCCATAATCTGACGGGTCAGTGTTGTGTTTGCCGAAAGATGGGGAGCTACTGTACAGCATATTAGGCAAGTGGTTTCAATACTGTGGCTAATCGGTATGACCTGTTATTTAGTTCATAGTAAGAACATACTGAGTACATTTAAATCCTTGTATATGTCCTGTCATGAGAGCAGACACTCTAAAGAGCTTTTTCAAAAAAGTGTGTCCAAGTTGTAAATTATACGGCTGGGCTTGGTTTCTAAACTCTCCTGTGGGCCTCTATCACGTTTTTATGGATTACAGTTCCTTAAAGTGAAATTCCATGCAAAGCAGAATTCAGACCAGCCATGGTAGACAATTCAGCCTTGAATGGTAGATAATGTGAAAATATAGGCGGACATAACAAATAAGCGATTCCCCTGGGCTTTAGGCTGAATATGTAAACGTCAATCATTGCAGTTATAGTCGTTTTTATTTTTTGAAAATAGTCTTTTGAGAATTTCTGCGTGTGCTTTTCATCCAAAACTAAATCCGAGGTCAACCACAGTACAACCACCCCCAGATATTGTCTGCTTCCAGTGTCTTGTTCAAAGTTCCTTTTGCAGGGTGAATGTTTGCTGTCTTAAATCCCACACAGTGTTTGTGGATTCAGTCTTCTACTGTTGATTACATAGTTTATTGAAGTTATCACTGATTTTTTTTGGGTTGTAAGTCTTACTTTTATCTGCTTTGGAAGATGTGTTATCTTTGATTGAGCTCGATTTTCTCATTTCGCCAGCTATAAACAAGGTAAAGATAAAACAAACATAAATGCTTTCTGGGGTGGGGTGTATATCACACACATACCAACATATACTCACATCAGTGTATAGAGAAAGTCTACACAGCCATTCTGTTCTCTATAGTCTAAAGTGATAAAAAAAAAACGTGCCTGGACACTCATAAATAACAACAACAGCAACAACACACACATATGGAAACACAGCGTACCAAATAGGTCAGATTTTTACAGTCTGTTGTGTGTTTAGTGAAGAGTATTTGCTTGAATCCCCGCAAAGTCACGCTACACCCTGCTCTGTGGGATGCCACTCCCTCTAATAGGGCTCCCTCTGGACAAAACCATTACAGAAGAGCCTCAGACAGATTTATATAATGAAAGTATAATAATCGGCAAATGGGGGTGGGGGGTGTTCAGGATGTGAAATTCTGCCACTTTACCTTCGTTTATTAATCATGTCCTCAAAAGTTTCAACAGTATGTGTGAAGTCATGATGTAATAATAATATCTATTTGGAGCAGGCCATATGCTTTCTTTGATAATGTGGAGATAAAGTTCAGCTATTATTTTATTATTTATAGTAATAAATAAATACAGTATTTAGGTATAATTCAACTCAAAATCTTTATCTTCTTGGTGGTGTGTGCAGAGCAGTGTAACATGGTCCTCCTGTGAGGCTCGTTGACAGTGTGGTTTAGGCTTTGGCTTTCTGTTATTCAAGTAACAGTTTCAGTTTTGTTGTGAGGTTTTAGTGACTCTTTTGACTCAATTTGCTTTGGTAACAGACGTTTATGTTTGCGTCGCTTTGAATCTCTGTTAAACATTTCCTTTTTTGTTAATTAGGCAGTTATTTTTGTCAGACACCCCCTGATTCATTGTCGACTTATCTGCAGAGGGCTGTGACAGAGCTTCTGAAGAATGTGCCCTGAATTTTTGAACACGTGGCCCTGTCTGACTTTGTTGAGTGTTAGCATGGCATGTTCCAGTGACTTGCACATTTGGACCTCGCTGGATCGCAGTCTGTTTCTGTTGGAGGACTGGGCCACATATTTGAGCCACATGTGTGTTTGAGACAGAAACCCAAATGAAATACACATTGGGACGCAGAAGTGCTGCGTATGCAGTTGCATTCCTGGAAGCCGACTCGCAGGCTGACAAAAGAGGGGATGACTGTCACTGCTGAAACGGTATACCAGGAATTATTTGATGGACACTTTATTGTTATCGTTTTATTCCCTTTTAAAGGGTTTGGAACATTTGCTACTGTGTCTGTTTTTCATGTCTTGCTGCAGTAACCCTTATTTCTTGACAGAGGGCAGCAGTAAGCCATTATAAAAACAGAAGAAGAAGTAAACGTGCTTCGTTTTGGTCTCTTACCAGAGCCGCATGCCAAAGACAAGCCATGAACTTAAGCTGATCACACTCTTCCTAATTTGTCCAATTTAAGCGTGTTTGATTCATTGTTGAAAACTGTCTGTCTAAGGGGAGCCAAACCACCATTTGCTCCATCTCCAAAGCATAGTTGAACGTCTGCCAGCCATATTTGGTGGTTGCCTGCACATTACTGCATTGAAACAATATGTCAGTTTGGAGCATGACTTAATTTGAGCAATAAGCAAATATGCCGGGTAAACCATCCTGACGTTGTGCAACAAAGTGCATGACAAGGGGAGTATCGGGGAGTTAAAAGTCACCATCAACTTCTTGTCATATTGTTTTTTTTCTCTCTAATCTTTGGGACTGTTGTGTTGGCCTTTTGAGAATTTTTTTTATTACTTCAGCATTCCATATAAGAGATTCTAATGGTCCTTATGTGTCCCATTAAGACTTTACACCATCCCATAGAACCAAACTGGGAAAGTAATTTTCTCTGTGACAACCTGCAGTAGAAGTTCTTAGGTTTCCTTCTCTTAAACTCATGAAAACGCATTAACTCACAGCTTGACTTATAGTTCATGTCATGCACTCTTGATTCAAAATGCTCCCGCTGCTGTCAGTTAAAAAAAACCTTCAAACTCGAACAGTTTCAGTTTTAGTGGAAGCTTGGGCAAGTATGAAAGAGCTTGTGCGTGGAGTGTAATTGAACTCTGTGGAAATTTTTGTGGGTTTCTGCAAAATCTGAAGAGAAAAAAAAATCAAGATAACACATAAGTAGATAGCGGGACACTACTATGGTATGCGTTACAGTGCGGTCTAATGGAAAAATGTTATCTATCAACATTTCATTCTGAGCCCAGCGTCCTTGCTGACCTGCTGTGTAACTAATAATGTTTTTGATCAAGATGAATATTGTGTGCTGTGTTGGGTAAGACAGAGGGAGGGCAGAACATTAAAATACTGACCATACTTGATCGTGGCCCCTTTGAGAAGCATAGCTTGTCTTCATAAACAGAGGTTACTGTGGCACAAAGGGGGGTTTCATTCCTACAAGGGTTCATGTACTTGAGCTTGGCATTTTTTCATATTTACATTGCTTGATAGTCTCAGTAGATGTGTTTATGATATTTCCCCCCTTGCTGTTTGTTTGTACTTTTCTTCTTTCTTCTCAGCTTTTGCGATCTCTCTCTCCTCCATGTCCCTCCTCCCTCCTCCTCTTTCACATTCTCTTTTATCTCTTTCTTCTCTCAGTGTTATATCCTGAATAGTAGGTTTCTATTTATTTTCTCTCTAAAAGGCTTGCATCATTATTCTCTGTCATTTAACTACATTTCACATGATATTCATAGTCTAAAACTTTATTTATGTTGCCCTATCAGGACATATTTGTATCCCAGGTCTACAGAAGAGGGCTTTGTACAGAAAATATGAAAAAAAAAAGAGGCTACCTGTTTTGACAGCAGTTCAGATATGTGGCAAACATGTAGCTGGTGAACTGAGCAGCGACAAAAACCAGACTGTTTGTGATTGCCGCAGCAAATCTATTTCTCCTGGAAAGCCTATTAGAGAAAAAAAAAATGGGCCACAAAATTTTGAAGCACAACCGTTTTCACTGCACTCAGTTTACTTTTAACTGTTTCACGCCGTCTGTCTCACACCTGGTTGCCGGGCACTGAACAGAGCGCGCTCTGTTCTGCCGCTAGAAAAAAATCTGCCGAGCCATACGGAAAATAAATCAGCTCCACGTTCATTAAACAAAAAAGCTGTGGGCAGATTTATTTCATTATTGAGACACTCTCAGTTTAGTCCCCCCCCTCCTCCCCGTATACAGCAATTTAACTCTCAAAGGTATTCCTCCACCTCATTCCTTTTGGCTCCTTGTGAAGCTACTGGCAATGTCCACGCTACTCTGGTGGATCCTCTTCAAAGCAACCAGTGTATTGGTTGTGGGTCTCCACCCTTGTTGCTATCTCTTACGTTGTGGTTTGTGAGGTGCTGTAAAAAAGGGAAAAAAAATGCTAGCCCAGACACCCAAATTGCTGCATAATGAACCCGTGAAATATCCCCCACCGGGAGAGCCTAGGCTCTCTGAAACAACACAGACAAACCTGCACAAATATGCTGCTCTGTTTATGGAGAGGCAAAGCGCTCATGGAAATAATCGGCCTATTAGGGTCAGATATTTCAAAGTGTGCTATCTGTTTTCCCTCTTTACCCTCAGCTATGATCTTTGATGCAATTCCCACACCCAGTCTTAGAGTCGTTTGTGATAAAAATCCATCACTAGCTAATTTTCTGCCTATCTTTCTTTCTTTTTTTTTTCCTTCCTTCTGCCTATCTCTCCAGCACGTGGAACAGGTATCTAAAGTGTTGATTTGTTATCTTTCTGACTTCGCAATGCTGGTGCACACTGAGGTCACAGAGCAGGGAAACTGTGAAACCACAGCGCCCAAATCTGACATTCATGCGAAAATAAACATGGTGGCATGTCAGTTTCATTTAAGGTCTTGTGAGATTATGCTGATTTTGATTTTCACTCCCTTTCCTTTTTGAAACTTTCAGATAATAGCGTGCTGCTAGTAAGTCATGAAAGCAGCAATTAAGAGCAGTAAATAGCAGAAGCAGTTTGGCTCATTGTTGTTACAGGAATATAACTGAGGTCTCTGAAAAGAATCACCTGCTTTACGCACATGAAAAGGTGCCCTGCACGACCTTCCAGCTAAAAGAAAAAAAAAGAAAAAAAAAATCTTAGCCACTACCAGCTCCATCCTCTCAGGAGCCACTGAGGAAGGAAGCAGGTCAGGCTGCCTTAGTGCCCCATGAGCTATGCAGCACCATCTCCTGCAGGGACATTGGTTATTTTTGGACTGAAGGCGGATCGTGTTACGACTACGAGAAGACCCCTCAGACAGGAAATCACCCAGCACGCCACCTAGCTGCTCCCACATTCTTGGCCGTCAGCCTGACTGAATGGTGCTTCAGCATGCAGATGGTGATGAGAGAGGAAAACCCATAAGAGCAAGAGAGCCATCTTCTTTTCAGCTACGGATGACCTCTTGCTCACTCAAGTCTCAGCCCTGTATGATAAAAATGTATATCGCCACACCCAGTTTGCTAAGGGTGTGCAATGCTTTAGTACCTTTCTAGATGGTATATTGTAGAAATGCAGAAATTATGCCATTATCATACAGTTTTTGCATTTCTGAGTCCAGCAAGACAGAAAGACAACGTGGCACATGGTTACTAATCAGCTTACATCTGTTTATTTAAAATAGACATTTGAATCATTTTTTTCTTGTGTATTTTTGTTATTCATATGTAGCCTAATATGTGGACTCCATAATATGACAGGTGGTATAAGCAGCATTATGCTAATCCATTTTTGCTTACATAGCATCATAGATAAGCATGGCTAATGTTTCAGCAGTTTTTCTGAGGCAGGCTTATGCTTACGCAAACTCTCTTTTAATCCCACAATGGTTTACAAAGGTGAAAGCAAGATTAGATCAAGCTTCTACACTGTTGAAATATTTCTTGCATCATTATCATAACCAAGCAAAAGACTGCGCAACGAAGTCATGCGTTGTGCTATTTGTTTCATATGAACATTCCTGGGGTTAGCTGAAAAACCACCAAGTTATTATGTGGGAAATATCAAAGGCTGTGTGGCCACCAAGGCTGAAGTGAAGAGCGTGGGAGGTTTGTGACATACCCCCCGATTTCTTTCCATCTGCCCACCAAAACATTTGTGTACTGCATTTGTGTGCGTGTGAGTGTAGTTAGTATGCATGGCTGTGTGTGTCTAATGAGACTGTTTGCCTCCTCTGCTGTGGACTTCCACCTAATTTCAATGAAGCCAAAAGAAATGAAAAAAAAACAAAAACTCATCACCTCCAGGACAGTTGTTAACAGTCATGTAAATTTTATGAAACTTGTGCCTATGCTAAAATTTACTCTTGAAAGTGGCCACATTGTCATTTTGTTCATACAACATAATGTTTACCTGACTCACACCTTAAGACTGTACATGAATGATGGTCATAGCCACCATAATAATACCCACTGGTTCATTTGCTGTCATCTTAGTGTGTTTCTCGAGCCAGACATGGCCACGTTTGGAAAAGAGGATAATATGCTAAGTTATGAGTTCATGCTAACATTAGCAAGCTGCAACTAAAGACTGCATGGGTGCATCGCATATGCACAGTTACCTGCTAATTAGTCCCCAGCAAGATGCAAATAAAAAACAAATGCTAATGCCTGAAATGCTAGAGTCCACAGAGTCAACCAGCCTCAAGTGAACAGACAGAGCATGACAAATGCAGGGCGACATGGCTAACACAACTTTAGCCCTTTGTAAACATCTGCAAAGACAGCATGCTAGCACAAAGCTAGCAAAAAACTCGGGGTGATGGTCAATCTCTGTGTATGCCAACCCTAGTCGAGAAGCCAGAGAACAAAAGCAGTGAAGAGCACTCAGGCTTGCAGCTACAGTGCTGCAGGCCTGAGTGCTCATTCTGTCTGCGCATGTTTCTACAGTAGAATCACTGCGATTGCTTTGAAGTCTTAATTTGTGTCAGCGTGTGAGACTGCAGCCTCCAGTCTATAATACTAACACTTATTTGCAGATTATTTGAATTGGATATCATTAGCAAATAAGTACAGATGATTGAAGATGATTGAAAGTTCTACTTTCAATCATTTCTCTCTCTGAGGTCACTAATATGAAATAAATAACAGAGGCCAAAGAGCAGAGTCCTGTGGGACACCACGCCGCAGGGGAATCTGACACCTAGGCTCCATCAGAGAAAATGAAACTTATATGTGCAAGAAATGATTTGAACCATTTTAGGGCTGCACCTCAAACACCCACACAGTGTGACGCCAAGGCATCAAGCGGAAATTACCTACAGAGAACAAAACTCTTATGAAACATACAGCACATATTTGGATATGTTTCCTTACAGTGACTGAAGTATCATTATGCCAGATCACACTGGACTAGCACTGTTTACTATCTAATACATCATGCTAATCTTATTATTGCACTATATAAAGTGGGACTATTTAAACTATTGAAATTTGGCCATACTGTGTAACCAAAACCAGACAGCCTCTTTCCATTTTTTCCCTCAAAACCTTTCAATAATAATAATTTTTTGGGATACAGACATTAGATCGTTACACTTTTGGTTTTTAGAATAGCTCTTTTGTTTATCTGTGCATTTTACAAATGGAATGTGTGCCAGTGCCCGGTTTATTGGTGTTCACGTCAGCCTGACCTCAGGGTGTAAAAGGGCTGTTTCTTCACAGTTACTTCACCGGCTCAGATTACACACCATCAATCGAGCCTGAGAAAAACCAAGATGGAGGTGACTATTCCTTGAAACAACCTTGTTTTCTCATATGCAAATGAAGAAATGTGTCAAATCTCCACAGCACCACACAGCATTTGGCATTAACTATGGATTTTTATGTATAGGCAAATAAAAGATCCCAAAATGCACCCATCGTGCAAGGTTTCCGTCACACACAGAATGAAGGCATATCCGGAACAGATCTGATTCCTGCTTTGTAATCTTAAGATCTCAATAGTGTCTCAATAGCGAACACTGATTACTGTGTATTTATGGATCGTGTTTGTGAAGCTCATCATTATATCCACATCACTTAAATGAAATGTGCTACCTCAAATACTTACACAAACTCAACAATACCTTCAATAACAATAACTTCCTTTCATATGTGGGCTGCAAAGCATGCCTTTAAAAGTGTGACTCAGTTTGAGTTATTTTTTTTAGTGTATTTGGTGCTTTTTAAAAAACTTTAAAGTGAGTAGAAACTATTCTCAATTTCCAGTCTCAGCTTTTTGTCCAAACATACTAGTGTTCATTCACTCTGTGCAGAGTGCAGCAGCTAAGAAATCTATCTATACACTAACTTTGAATGACTGGGCTAAAGGTGAACCTCTCACCTACTCAAGCTTGAGTACAGTACATTCCCTGACTGGAAGGTGGAGAGCATGAGGAAGAAGGAGTAGACCGTCTGCCCTCTTTCATCATTTCCCCTCCACGCTGCTGCTGCCCCTGAACCCACCTTCATTAAAACTCACTAGAGGGTTATGAATGGGTCTGTCTGGCCTACTGCGCGGCCTTGAAAGCCCAGCTGGTTCCTATTACAGACTCTTACAATACACGCGTGTGTGCATGGTTTGGTGGGTGTGGGTGAGAGAAAGAGAGACAGAGCTCATTCATCTGACACTGAGGGGTAACAGGTTCTAGTTAATCCCTGGCAGGTAGCTCTGATGAGACCCAGTATTCAGGTGCTGCCAGAATTGAGCACCATTTGGAAGGGTGGGAGGGGCACAAACATCTTTCAGTGGAAGTAAAGGTGGAGAACAGCGACGTGACCCCCGCGTTTTCAAGCCGCAGTCAGTGCTGTTTCCCCGTGAACCTCTGAGACACTTATCTTTCTCCTCCTGATCCCATCATCCTCAGCATCCTTGTACAAAGCTTCCTTTAAAAAAAAAAAAATTTCATCTTCATCCTGCTCCCACTTTCCATGTGCTCATCACTCAGCTCTTTCAGCGTTTATGCTGTTCTTCTTTCACCTGCCTACCCTTTGTAATTTATAATAATACATTTTAAGAAAAAAAGGTGCCCTTTTTATGATAAGACATTATTTTCCTGGATGTTGTCCAAACACAAGGATGGGATTTCAGGCCCCGAGCCAGACATTTTGGGTCCACTTTTATGAAAGTATATAAATCTGACTGAGCCACAGAGGAGAGGTATATAAGCTCGGTCCCATGGCCTTTTGTTCTCATGTTGGTCTCTTATTGCAGCAACGAGCGGGAGGGAGGGGGGCTGACGACTGAAATAAAACTGTTCGGTTGAAGAGTCCGTGTTACAGTAGCTTCATGTATCATCCAAACAAGGGTCCTTCAAGCTGGAAGCATTTCCATTAGTCAATTTGTTAAGGAGAAGAACGGGAGTTACGAGGCGACTGCCATTATGAATCATAATTACAGCACAAATCCACGTTATCCTATCCAACTTTGAATTACATTCCCTTGTACCTTTAATGCTGCCGGACTGTGAATAAAAACAAACCGAAAAACACGAAGGGCGCACTTGTGCTATCGGAGCCATCTGCGTACTGACAAATGTCAGGCTGCTCTGAGTGACAGACGCTGTACATCACTGTGGTCATGGCAAGAAAGGGAAGCAAAAAAATAGGGAAAAAAAAGGAAGACACGGAAAGAGGACATGTCTTATTTATGATAGCAATGTGGTTTAAATTGAGTCCACTCACACTAACCCCCCAACTCCACCCCCGCACTGAATTCCCAGGCTTGAGTAAATCGCCTCACTTACGTCGGAGTTTACATTCTCATGCCCTCCCAACCGCCAGGCCTTCGCTCCCACCCCCACAAACAGATTTTTTTTCCCCCCTCTTGTGTTTTTCTCCCTCCCATCACTAACACCCTCATTCACAGCAGCACCCTACACCCCCACCACCCACCTCCCAAACCATCCTAAACTGCTGCACAGTGCAACACATGTGCTTCCAATTAAGTTTTCTTTTGTGAAGAAGCTGCCTCCTTCTTGCGTTCACACATGCCAGCTTTAGGTAACATGAAGAGATATATATGTATAAATGGCATGTCTATTATGGTAAACTGCCCTCATTAGCAATCTGTAAAAAATATTTTTCCCATCCCATTTGCATATTTGAATTGGATTTAAGTTATATAGGTTTCATGCACATGTATTCACCTTTATTGCTTTTCTCAGACAATGCTATCAGGTGTAAATACAACATGCCTATTGCACACCTGTCTCCATTGCAAACGGCCTAAACAGGCAATCAAAAAATGTGCTTTTCTCACTGAGACATAATGTGGTTGCTAAAACACATCAACTTCCTGAAGTTTTTGCTTGCGACCACTAGAGGAGCCCCTACAACACATGAACACAGCAGCCCACTCGGTCAGAGTCTGAGTAGTTGCCGTCTGTGGCTGGGAAGCTTTTTATCGTAGCACTTCAATGAAATCCTTGCAATCATGTTTCAGCCACTAATGGTAGCGTGATTTCCTCCTACCCTCAAAGAGTGGAGGGGTTTGGCAGACGTCTCAGAGGGTCACATATCATTCAGTATTAGGCTGTACATCCACTTTCATCAAATAAAGGAATTGGCTAAACATGCATGCACATATGTTTATTCATTGTTTACAGGTGACTCACATAGCAGCGATGTTTAAGTGTGGTTGTTTTCTAGGCTGCTTGCTGCAGCTTGTGATTGAAATTACTGTTGCTAGGGAGACGCTCTAATTTGGCTTCATTGTAGACGTTGTGGTTTGAGCAACAGGTGCCTGTTATTTTTGGTTGCTTTGTTGCAGGGCTCTGTGTGTTTAAGTACGCTGCGTTTGCATGTTTGTGTGTGCGTGTGTTTCTTCTGCAAGGGTGTATGCACAAAAGTGTGTGTACTGATGTGTGTCCTACCATGCTACCTTTGCATCTTCAGAAGGACAGAAATACACAGCCGCAAGCTGAGACAAGCAGGAGCAAATAAGGCTCTGCGGTTCGCCGAGCTCCACACCCATGGGATGCTTAGCATTTGTTTACCAACCCTCTTGAAGGTGTGAGATTTTTTTTTAAGGGTTATTTAAACCTCACTTCAGTTCACACAAGCAAATCAGGTAAGAGGGGGAAAAAAATCAGGTTACCAAAGTTGTGTGAACTGAATCAACCGCCGCTCAACTTGACCTTTAAATTTTTCCATTCCTCTGTTTAACTAAACTGATACACAAGGGTTTGAGCTGACAGACTACGAGGATAAAATGATTAGACTTTGCATACTCTGATCCTCGTTCTGTGATGTGAAACCGAAAGTGTGTTTTTATTATGAATTTAAATGACAACTGGCGCTAAAGTAGCCTGCACACATTGCAACCGCTTCATAACACACCTTATGTTGACATAAAAATGAAGCAACATATACGCGAAACGGACCCGTTTTTAAAGTAAGTCTGATGGTTCATTTTTATTCTGAAACAGTAATATTTCCTTTGACTTAGCTGTCCCTGATGTCCACTAATCGTGACATAATGCATGTTAAATATAATTGGGGTTTTTGGTAGCACTTTATAGTTCTGTAGTACTAAAACATTAATGGGGTAATAGGTCAATAAACAAGAGTGAATCATGCCAGCCAGTTTTCTCTGGTAACGCCTGTCTGGCTGAATGTTTTTACCTTTTTTGTGCTAATGTGAGCATAAGTTAGCTGACCTGAATTGCAAGCTATGGTGGCTCAGCTTATTTGTCATGAGAGCTGAGTCGCCGGTAGATTATTCACCCTGCTCTTTTCAAAACTAACAGTTGAATGCAAGCTCCAAATAACACAGCCAAGTTAAACTTAGTTGTTTTGTCTAATGTTACTACAAATATTACCATGCATAGAACCTTTATCAGCTAACACAATACTAGATTATTTATTATGTTAAACAACTTGGAATTTAGCTAACAAATTTGTAAATAAAGATTGCCTACTAGCAAAGATGAGGTGTGGTAGTTTGTTGTGGTCTACATGTTCCTATTTATGCCCCAAAAGGTTGATTCTGTTCATCTGGATGTAACGTTTTCAATGGGAGAAACGTGTCATCACTCACCCAAGTGACTCGTTCTGAAGAAGCACGTTTCATGAGTGACGATGTAATATAACATCTTGGACACGTCTTCGTGACACAATTGAAAACTCTTCTTTCAAAGTGATAAGTTTTAGCTATGCAAGGGGCTGCTTTCTGTAAGGAAATTACGTGCACGGTTTGTTGGCTTTGGAACTGATGGTGCAATGCAGGGGTCTCAAACTTAAATGAGCTGTGGGCCACTGCTGTCATCTCTTTGGAGGGATACTTTAGTGTTCAAGTAGTACAAAAAAACAAACCACCAAACAAGAAAATGTAGTGTTTGTTTGGTTTTTTAAAAATTTCAAATAAAACTGCAAATGTGAACACAATTTTTTTTCTGAAGCCTTTCATTGAACTACCAAATAAACAAATTGTTACTCTCTTTCTGGCCAGACACGTGGCAGCACTTCTGCTATAATTTTGTTCGTATTTAACAAAATAAAAATGCAGACATAAGTGTGCACATTAGTTTTTGACTGCTAGTGAAAATTGTTTTCTTTACAGAAAACTCTCACTGAACTAACACAACCAATCCCTCAACATGTTTGTACTCTCTGCTCATATTAAATAATTTTTTGCTTTTTAAAGAACTTATTTTAACATTGCACTCAACAACAAACAAATCCTTCCTAACTAAAAAAAGTAAGTTAAAGGGCCAAATTGCATTATAATTCTTCACGTTCTGAAATTCTCAAACTGAGTAAATCAACAGGTTCACCTCATTCCTGTTAGAGCCCAGAGAATTGCAGATGTGCTGCACAAAACAAAACCAAAACATTTTCCTATTTAATAAATCTGATCTGTAGGAAAATACCTTTGCAGAAAAAACGTATATATATTAAGTGAAAACATTTTATGCTATTTTATTTGAGATTATTTCATATTAAATATTGAGGTTAAATGGTGCAGCTGGGATTTAATCAAAAGCTAAAATTGAATCACCTGCGTCTGAAGAAGAAACCATGAGACTGAGCATATTGTGTGTAATAATTGTAACAATTAAAGAAATTAGTTACAATGCATACACGTTGACACAAAAAGGCACTTCACACTTGCTGTTTTTTCCTTCCACACCTTCAAGGCTTTCAGTGATACAGTAAATGTGTTGAGACTAAGGAAGCTGTGTCCACCCACCACCAGCCCCAGAAAGCCACCTCTTTCTAACCTTATGCAAAACTGATCTAAGTTTCGGTGAGACAAAAACAGTGAGAAAAGGACAGATGGAGTGAAGCAGCAAAAAAGAAAAAAAGTTTCACCCTGCGACCTCTCCCCAGGCCCCGAGCAGGGAGTAGGACTGAGCCCACCACATCACTGCATGGTGCTTGCCCCCTCTGTTATTCCAACTCTCTGGTTACGGTCCTAAACCCAAGGGGGTCTTTAACTCAGGCCTTGGGATCACAGGCCTGACTGTTAACAGCTCCAAGGTGAAAGGCCTTGGACATTGCCCTCCATGTTACATACTCCCCTGGCTTAGCCAAGTCCTTGGAGACTTCAGCTCCTCCTTGGTGTGTAAGGACTAGTTTGTGCCTAGGTCTTGGCATGCCAAGGTATTGTATTACCGCTTTTTCACGTTGTGAAGCTGGTGTTCACCTTTTGTGTCAACATATAATTAAACACATGACTTTTCAAAGACTCGTTTGAATGCACAAATGGTAATTCGGTATTTTATACGCTACAGATAATTCATGTTTGCCTCCTCCCTTCTCACTGCCACACACCAGCTCAGTATTTTTCAATCTAGCGGGAGTCATTAGCAGTGATTAGTTTGAATCTCACATGTCAGATAAACATTGTATTCTCACCTAAAAATGATGGATTGCAGTAAAGAAAGTAAGCTAATAATAATTTAAATATATGCATGCTTGTCAACTAATATTCCGCTTTTGTTTAAGCCCCTTTCATGACCTGGCAATTTATCTTTTTGACAGAATGGCAGTGTTCAAACCAGTTAAATTTCCATTATCTCCCAAACCATTATCTGCTTATGTACCACATTTAAACCCGTCAAAATCTATCCAAATATAGTAATTGATGTGTGATCCATTGCAGGCCTAAAGAGCCTGTGCTCTTTTTTTGTCAAAATTACACTTGTCATTTTTTATCTGAGGACTTGCCTCTCAAGATAACAGTTGTTCTTCACCCACAGGTATGATTTGTCTCCTCTGTCAGCGGCATTTGTCTCCTCAGCCCGCCGCCCTCCTCAGAGTTAATTACATTTCTGCAAAAAACATGTATTGCATGCAAAGTACCGTGAAAACATAGGTGACTGAAGCAAGAATGTTTGAACCTTAAACGGTTCTATTTAGCAATTACGAAAATAAAAACTCACATGACTCATATAGCCATAGAGTAAATATGCATATGTACACACATACTGACTCAGTCTGTCAAAAAACAGAGGCAGATGGTACATTGTGATAATAATTATATTGTTGTGTCTGGCCTGGCAAAGGATTTCCTCTGGGAAGTGTCTGGCTGCTGCTGTGATGATGCTTCATTGAAACTGGGTGGAGGTCCATCGCTTAACAGCTGAACAGTCTGCTTTATGTGAAAACAGGGTGTCTTTTTTTTCCCCTCTGTCACACGCATAGCATGCAGTTGAACATATATGTATTTATATATACATGCAAATACACAGACATACTGGAAGGAAAAAAATTAAAGGAGCCAACTGAATGTTTGGCCAAAGGTCAATTAAGGGTTTTACTGCATTTCTCATATATTTTACATACTTGAGCAAAAAGACTGAGGAGTTGTGAACTCTGTACTTCAGCACTGGGGTTTGAATTATCATGAGCTTCATTGTTGTTTTGCCACTGCTTGCTCGTGTCTCCATTGACCCTTGACGTTCTACTATCTCAGCGACACACACACAACACACCTACGCTGGTCAGCCAGCGGCCTTGTTCCCCTATTGTCTTCCATTCCACTAGTCATGACCCTGAACAGCACACTGCAGGGGTCTGTTCCTTTTTATAATGGAAGGGTTTCCTCCTCTTGCATTGTTGCTGTTTGCCAGCGCTTCCTCCTTTCATTCACTGACCTCTTCTCTACTTCCTGTTTGTGTGGTGTACCGGTGGTCATCACGGGGTAGTTTGGCTCTTAATTATCGTGGGTAAAAGGGTGTGATTGAGACAGTGTGAAGTAGAGAAAATTGCATCTTGTGTCTGCTTCTGATACGCTAATGCCAAACGTTTGTACAGATTGATGCCATAGCACATTACATTTTATTGATGCTTCTGTCCAAAAGAAAAAAAAATCATCATATACTGTAGACTTAATGCACATTGATTACTGTTTGTGGTTTGATGTTTTACTCAAGGGCCCTTGAATCTCAACATGATGATTTCACCAGCCATCATTAGTGATTAATGAATTTACCAACTGAGCCCCAGCTCCTGGCAATGAACAAGCTAGAAATGAACACGTAGACATTTGGTAACATGTTTTGTATTATTGTAGGGTCTTTACCTTACAATGTAAAGTGCCTTGAGGCAACTGTTGTTGTGATTTGGTGCTATATAAATAAAACTGAGTTGAATTGAACTAGACAGATAAGACACTAAAATGCCAAGTTTAACCTGATCTTTAATAGAAAGGATTGTATAGCTTTTCACTACAGTATTTTGTATTTGGGGGAGTTTATTGATGCTGATTGATATCAAGTTCTTTTGAACACATTAACAAGTCTGAGAACTTTATAAGACAATAAATATCAGGTATATGAGTCGATATCTCAGTCCTCAAAGAAACAAAAGGGTCGTTAGGTAATTTTCATATCTTCACATTTATGGGCAATTCCAGTGTTTTTGTAACTGCTGTTGAAATGAGCACATGAAATCAGACTTTCACTTTTGAGACAAAGTAGCTTTTTATCTCTAACTTTATAAATGTTTGATTGACTGTTAAAAGAAATACTTGGTAACTTTTTACCTGGTACTTTCTTGAAATCATATATTCATAGCCTTTCCCTGACTAACTTTTATATAACTTTTCCATGTCACCAAGGACCCATTATTTATCAGTTTATGAAGATCCAGGCTGGTGGTGTGCAGTCGCCTCTGATTGCAGAACAATCTGTGAGTTCCACTTCAGATCTTATGTCCCAAGAGGGTCCTTTTTATAGTTTAACAGGAACCAAACCTCCCTTGTGACTTCTACTCATCTGTGCGAATGACATAGTTTTCTTCATAATTTATCTGTTATTTTTTCCCTCTCTATTTTATGTTCCTCACGCAAAGTAATCAACAGTGATAAGGAGGATGTGAATATGTTTTTGTGACGGCGGAAAGGCAAAGGGTTAAAAACTGGAGCACAATGATACACTTTCAAATTGAATTTACATTCACACGCATGCATGGTTCTGCCAGTTTCTTGCCAATTTTTTTTACTTTTATGTTTTTCATAAACTATGGCCTCAAGTGTTTAGATGAGCAATTGAAAATAAACAATACAGTTGACACTAGAATTCAAATCAAACAATCCGCAGCACAACAATGAAGCTCAAGTGTTGGCATTACAAGTCAATGGCTAACTATTCATGCATACTTTGTTGCCCAGCCGATGTTAAAACTATGGCAGGAAATGATGTAAATGGTGACCCGGGGAGGCAAAAACATTGTATAAAGGGAGTCTCATGAGAGTCTGGCTGACAATGGATCAAAATGAGACTATAAGAACAATGGAACACAAGTTACTGACAACATTCACAGCCCGACCAGATGCTAGTGTGAGAAAAAAGAAAGAAAGAAAAAAACCCTGCAGTTTGATTATTTGGACCTTTGAGCTGTTGGAGTCACGGCTACAGCCCACCTGGATATTACAAAGCCTCATCATACAGAGATGGGAGGCTGAACTCTAACTCATGGGCTCTTATCTCATTCCGACATCTGTTTGCACTGGGTCTTCCAGATGTTTCCTGCTTGGCTTCTGCTGATTCTTAGTAGGGCCAAGGGCCTGCACACTTGCCTGTCCTCTCAGTCTATTGCTGGTGCTAGACCTTTGGGTCCTATCAAATGTGTTTACCTAAGGCCCCACACTGATACTAACTTGGCGACAAGGCTAAATTATGCTCCAAATGTCATCATCTGTTAGTGGGAGAGGCAAGTTATTTTTGATACAGGGCAAGTGCTCTGGCTTTCATATAGGGCAAATGGGAGGATTTTCTGTTTTTTGCTGATGATCTTATTCAGACTACATGTATTTGTATTGTATCAAGGTGCAGCTAACTGACTCAGACAACTGAAGCTAAGTCACTGAGGCCTACGTGACAACAATCACTGCTTACTTCGTTAAATAATGGTGTCCTTTGTTTGTTTAAGATACAGTTTGGAAGACAGCCAATGTGAGTCATCCTAATTTAGACTTCGATATGGAAAATGACTTCATCATTAGTTTAATATCTGATGTGATATTTGACAACCACTCCAGAGCTTATACACGTACACAACCTTGTTAATGGTGATTCAGTTGAATGAAACAATGAATGAAACAAAAACAACAAATATATCTTAATACAACAGTGTGAAGTAGGACTGACTTTGGAATGCGTGCAAGTACAAAGCTACAACAACATTTATAGAGCTGACAAGTTTTGTTTGTCTGCCTCCAGTGCCTGATGCATGTTCCCTTTATAGATTATTAGCACGTTTGAAAACAAACAGCAAAATTGAAGATTCAGTAAAAAACTGCAATACTGTGATGACATCAAGTTATTAGTATTAACAAAATAGATATTATTTGTATTTTAGTTTCAGTTGAACTTGAATCTGTTGAACTAGATGGGATAATAAAATCTTTAATTACACATACAGTGACCAGTGACCATGACCAGCTTTAACCTCTGCACTTTAACTTTACTATATGTTGACTTCTGACTTCTTCTATAAATTCTTCTGAAGAAGAATTTAAACAAAAAAGAAAAGCTCATAAAAATAACTAGTGACCAGGTTAAACCGAATATAGGGTCAGCGGGCCATAGGGAGTCTTCTGATTGTTGGGGTTTTCTCTGTATTTATTATTGTGCTATCTACTGTACAATATAAAGCGCCTTGAGGCGACTTTTGTTGTGATTTGGCGCTATATAAATAAAATTGAATTGAATTGAATTGAATTGAAGTACCTTGTTGTGATTTAGTGCTATAAAAATAACATTAAACTGAATACAATTTTAATTGATCAAATGTACAGTTAGGGCTGGATCATGTGAATCCACCCTGAGTTATGTATCAATAGGCCTAGGCTGCCTTTCAACTTGAGAAGGATTATAAGGCAATTATTCCACAGTGAGAAAAAAAAATATTCTTAAAGATAGTGGAAGTGTTGCCAGGACAAAGCCTCATGTGTCTAAAAGGATCATGGCAGCACAGCATGTTGCATCTGAACAAGCCACAAGCCTGCTGGAACAATGTCCTTGACGAGACCACAGAGGAGATGTGCCATGTTGGCAAAAACCAAACACAGCACATCAGCACAAACACCTCATACCAATTGTCAAGCGTTTGAGTTCACCATGTTTTCTTCTATGCACTAAAGTATTGTAGAGTCAAATGTGAGGCCATCTGTCAGCTAACGCTTGGTCATAATTGGGTCTTAGAACGGAACAATAATCTCCAGCACAGCAGCACATTTACAGCAGAATAGCTGAAAATGAAAAGAATCTAGGTGTTTGAATGGCCCAGTCACAGTCTAGACCTCAACCTGACTGAATGCTATCGTCAGACCTTATGAGCCCTGTGCAAAAAGAAACACCTACAAACTTAAATCAACTGAAGCAACGATGTAAAGAAGAGTAGGCCAAAATTCCTTCGCAACAACGTTAGCAACTGATATTCATAGACGAACCAATTACATCAAGTTAGTGCTGCTAATAGTGGTCCTATAAGTCATGGGGATTTTTTTTTTTGACACACTGCTATATTTTGGCGCAGCCTTTCTTTTAAAAGCACTAATGACACAGTGTAATATGTCGTGTGTTTCATATTCATCTCAGGTTGAACAGGGTGAGCTGGTGGCTGCACTTTCTTTTCATCATGACTACAGCTCATTTGACAAAATCACTGAATGTTTCACCCACATACATACTTTTTTCGAACAGCCGTGTTTGCTGGACAATGGTAAAGTTATCATTAAGTTTTTAGTAATTTTGTTTTTTTACCTGCACTCTCTACTCACTACTTATGGTTAATGTTTAAAGGCATCCCCGTGGAGTGGGGCCTAGCTATATTGTACCACTTCATTTGCAGAAGGGAAAGAAAAAGCAATCTACCGTGTTTGTATCTAAGCCATGCAGGGATCAGTGTTTTACTGCACCTTGATAAAAGTCAGAGACAGACTCTTACGAGATGCCGAGTTGGTCTATCATCTCTGACAGCTGTGGAGACTGCTTGCCTATCTCCTGTCTCATCCTCCTATTCCTGATATACTTCTTTACACAACTGTCCAACCAGCCATCCTCCCTCTTAAATCCCCTTCAAACTCAACGTAACCTCATTCCTGCTGTCCTTCCTCATGTCTCTTTTTTCTGTTTATTCTTGTCTACTGATCCTGTTTCTGCTTGTCTACTGATGCTGATACCAATACAGAAGTAGCAGGCTGTAATAAAGTTAGTATGGATGGGAACTGATAAGAATTTTGCAACTCTGATTTCATTATCGATATCACTTATCGATTCTCATCGGGTTAGAGAAAAAAATGTATACATTGATTTGTTTTGCATTACATGTTTAATGTAAAGTATCTACAAACATTTTGCATTTGATTAGAACAAATTAAAACTGGCATGAAAAAATAAGAATAGTTGACTCGACTCTACTCGGTTTCGGTTGTATTCCGTTACAGCTGAGCACCACCTCAGTGTGTAGGGGGTGATTATAGCAACGTGTCCAAAAGTTTGTAATGTCATTGTGTATATAAATGAGTCCTTTGTTAGTAGATCACCTGCAGACCTTTCTGCCCCCATCAGTGGATTTTTGTTATTGTGTCTTCATGCCAAGCTCAAATTGTAAAAGCTAAAACTGAGATCACTGTTAGAACCACGTTCTTCTTACAGTCACTGAGCTTTATTCACAGGGACTGCCGAAGATAACCGGCCTTCTCCTATTCTTTCAGTTAAAGGCTAAAGACAGAGGATGTTGTGTTCTAAGTTCCACTTTGAGAGTCACCAACATCGCTAGGTAGTGTATCAAAGACATTACATTCGTGCAAATTACTTACATGCTGTGTGGAGAAATGTTTGTCCATGTTGTCATTCGTCACGTTGCCTTTGCTTGTGAAATACGACTATGCTTTAGAGCACTTCTGCCTCAGCTCCATGTTGGATATGTTCTGAACCAAAATACGGACCACGTCATCATGCAAATGCATCCTGACATTAGTGGAACTGATAACTGGAATTGACTAACATTGCAAGGAACTGAACAACTGGCAACCAACCACTTCTTTACAAGAACTGGTTCTCTATTTCCATCCCTAGAAGTTAGATTTTTCCATTGTTTTTTTGATGAAGTATTTTTCCTAATTTTTCATTATTAATATAATTGTTATTTTTAGCAGCAGTAGCACTAATAGCAGTAGTACTTCATCTGCCTTCAGAACAGCAAGCGCTCGATTTCTGTGATTTACAAAAAAAGAAAGTCTACCACAGCACAACGACTCTGTTGTTCGAGGTGCTATACGACAAGGTGGGGGAGAAGACGCACATGTTTCGTCATGAAAGTGAAGTGTCTGAAAGCTTCAGACAGATTACAGCAGACACTGTTTGATGGTTTGGCAAATGTATGTCACCCACACACACACAAAAAAACCCCAGGACCGTACACACGGTAGTTTATGCAGATTTTTTTAAACCCCAAAGCAAACTGCAAAAACTTTAAGATGTGAACTTTAACAGAGGCATGTGCGTTAAGAGGAACACTTGGGGCGAGGAATGGGGGGTGTTCATTGCCCTTTTGCAGCCATACAACATTGGTAGGTAATCATTCTAGCGCACAAAAACACCTACTGTAGAAATCCACTGGGTCCTATGTCTGTCACTGCTCTGCTGTGTTTGTGGTTTTCTATTCCTGCATCACTATGATGCTGAAGTTATGTCATTTTTCCTGCTTATTCATTTGAAAGCATTTTCACAGAAAAGAAACTCTCTTCAATAAATGGAGAAGTATGAATATGTATCAGTTTGTTGCGAAATAGATCTGAGACACAATATAACACTGCAGCTGATCTAAAGCCATCCTTGCAAATCTGTTATTAGTTTTGAGTCATTTCTAAAAAGCACCTATTCTTGATTCTTGCTGTATTAAAACCACTGGCACTAATATGCAAGAGGCTTTGAGGCAAGAGGATCTATTTAATATCCTCCTACATTTCATTTGAATTATAAGGATCAGAGTTTATTTATAGAGTGTACTGCCAAGATGTGTGATTCTTTCCAGACCGTTTGGCACAAAGCTTTGCAGAGTGCCCAGCAGATGGTTCTTTTATTCACCTTATCTGGCTCTTTTTTTTTTGGACTGTTTTTTTATCATTTTTCTTTTATAGAATGCTCTGGCTCAGTTCTTTTGGAGAACGAAAGAGGAAATCCATCAGATCTGCAGTGGTGCACTGTACCTCTCGGCTCATAAATTGTACATGCCTGAAAGTAGCAGGAAGTAGAGGCCTAATAGGGTGTATCCTCCAGGTTTCCTGTTAGGTTAACCCGCTGGGCCTGGGGTATTCTACCCTGCCAGTGGTTCATAAGACATGACCCCCTGTTGCCCTAGCACTTAAAATGAATGGGCCTATAATGTGGTCAAGCTGCAATATCACCACTGAGCAGATTCTTTTTCTTCTTTTTTTTTGGTATAGGATTATATCATATTCTGTTTTCATACAAAAATATACACCTACACCCCTAAGCTATTTTAATGGCGCAGTTACCTCTGTTGTCAGTCATAAAGAGCAGGTGATCTGCAAGACAGATTGGGGAGCTCCCGTTCCAAACAAGTAATGGTAGCAGCTAACATCTTGTGCACATTGCAGAAAAAGAAAGGATCAAGAAATTACAGTTGTTGTTTGGTTATATGATTTCCAAATCATTACAGGGCTCACACGCTTCAGATGCGCGCATGATGCTGTTTTTTCACTGTTTGATTGAATTTCCAGCTCAGCCTCATCGAGTTTCCAGGGAATCAGGCATAAGCAGGCACTGAAAGGGTTAGGCTTGAGCATGGAAACTGTGGCTCAAAGCGAATACACACACACACACCCCACACTCATACACACAGAGAAAAAGAAAGAGAAAGAAAAAGGTGATCAGGTGCCACATCTACATCCAGTCCCACCTGGACACAGATATATATAGAAACAAGGCGAGGGCCATAGGTTCACAAGTCCTTCTTCTTAAAAGGGGAGGAGTATGTCCTTGGTGTTGACCCATGCGCTTCTTTTCATTTTAATGAAACCTGTCTGAAGGGTTGCAGGTGCTGGGAATCAAGTTTTGCGATACTTCTGTGTCTTGGCAGCTGTTGAAGTTGTTTAGGTTTCTGAGGAGTTTAGGTTTAGGTTTCTTGATTTTTTCATCACTGAATTGAGCTGGGCCTTTGAACCACTGGTGTGACACCACTACCACTACCCCCACGCCTCTTTCTACAGAAGAAATGCTCAGGTAGAGCATGTTGAAAGGATATGTTTTCAATTTGACTCACACACACACACACTCACACACACACACACACACACATCATCATCATCATCATTCTTACTATCTCCCTCACTCTGTCTACCTCCCTGTCTGCTTTGGTGGATGTGTCAGACGAGTGATTAATTCTCCAGAGGAGAGGAGGGGAATGAAAGAGCGTGGAACACAAGAGATGAATTGATAAATCAGCTCTTTGCTCATTCATAGGTAAATAAAAAAACATAACTTGGGTCAAAAATACATAGATTTACCCCTTGACTTGCACAGATGCTGTGCATTAATACCTTCCTGGCTTCACTGTAATACAGTCATTTATAAACTGCCTCTAGATGTACACCCCTGGTATTCATTCTTATTTCTGCAGCAGTTGTATGGCTAGAATTTGCCCAAGAATTTCCTGCATACGGTTTAAGAGTAATAAGTCATTTGGTACATGGTCAAAGAGCTTTAAAAAGATCTTAGTCAAATATAATTTGTAAAAAGCTGATAGATATCTTTCAAGATATACTCAGAATAGCAGGAGCGTTAATACAACACATTTGTCTTTCATGTGCTGTATTTCCAATAGCACAGTTCTTTATCAGCACTAACATTGACATTCATTTCTGACAAAGCCTGCCGATGACATCTACTCATGATGAAAAATAAACTTTATATTTTAGCAATTGCCATTGCTCGCACAGCCCCGAGTCCCAGCTGCACAAGCGTTTACACTCTTTCCAACCCGAAAGCCCCATTTTTACAACCGCTATCAACACTGCGATTATTATTCATCACTCTTTTGTAAACATTAACTTCTGCACTGTGACGAATGCACATTGTGCGGATTTCTTCATGTAAACGTTGTTCTAAATATGTTTAACAAGGTATGAAAAATGCAGCAATGTGAGAAAACCCCGAGCGGTGTGGGAGTTTCCTTTCGAACAATGCTGATCTGTCTGTTTTTCCCTCACTCGCTAGTTAAATAAAGTAACATACCTGCATGCAAGTTTACATATGAATTTTATGGCAACTTCACTTATATTGGCAAGATCGCCCAGTTTCCAGCATTAAGCAACAATGTTACCACGTTACTTTATTTAGTGAGGTCTTGTCAGAGTGATAAATAATTCTAAATTCTGTTGACATTTTGGATGCTTGGCTCTGTCCTGATCAAAATGTGTTGGCTTTGAGGTTCTGGAGGTAGACAGAGGCAATGAGTCTCTGTCAAAACAAGTTTTATTTTTTGTTTTTTTTTAATGACATCTGAAAGTTTGAGGAACTATATCAATACTTCTTCTTATTATGTCACACTACATTGACTACACTGCTTCAGTTTTTTCCCCCAGAATTTTAATTAAAATGTTTTTTTTCCTTTTTTCTTAGAAACGGTTGTTTGGGGAGCTTTGTGGTGCAGGGCCGTCACAATGCTCATATTTTAGCTTGAGCTGGTTTAGAGGCGTTCATCTTTGCGGGTGCAGAAAAAAAAAGTCATATGACTTCCTGTATATGCTTCTTTTAGTGAGAAAGTGTGTGCGTGTGTCGAACACAGAGAGAGAGAGGGAGAGAGAGAGCAGTTCTAACGAAATAAAAAGTAGAGTTTGTGAAATCAGCAGAATATATCCTCTTGGTCATTCCTGCGTGCGCGTTTGTCGACTTTGTGTGTGTTTGTGTGTGTCTATAAATAGAGGTACATGTTCATGCTGATATGCATGTGTGACCTCTCCACTGCTTATACATTGTGTTTACAACTTGTATAGCAAGTTGCTAATGGTTGCTTGGTCAGTGACCCCAAAACACAGCCCCCTCCACCCTTCTAACCCCACCTCCTCCTCCAGCTTACCAGCCCTCATCTGTGCTGCCACTGCCGCCCACTCGTTCTCATTCGCAAAATGGGAGGTATAACCAAGTTTGCAGAAACTGAAAGTGCGTAGCGGCTTTAGATAAACACATTGATTTCTACTTCAATACTTCAAGGGTGAGCAAGACGGTACTCCTGTGTGCCAGTTTTCTCGAACATTTTATGCAGCATACTGAATTTCATTTTTTAACACTCAGTCACACTCTAAATCATGAAGATTCACTCAGGATATCGCCACAGGCTTTTAAAAGTCACGAGCAGTAAAATTTACATTTTGTCATGATCCTCAATAGATATTTTTCCAAATCAAGCTGAACTTAATGCTCATGCCCACTCACAAACTGACTGCCGCAGTTGCCTAAAACCACTGTTTCCATTCACTGCACTCTGCTGACATACAGCTGACAAGTTTATGAAAAAGTGAAAGGTGAACTTTAAATTATAGCTTGTTCAACAGAAGGTATGTTTTGTTTTTGTTTTGTTTTTTCTGTCTCGCTTGTTTGCCTCATAGTTAACACGCTATCTGACTTATGTCATACTATATGACAAATAAGACAAAAGTACAGTGACGTGCAAAAGTCTTCAGCCAATAATAGTTTCTTTAGACTGGTCTTTAGCAATAGGATTATGCAAACTCTGTTTTTTTGCACTTTGTACTTCAATAAATTGCTCCACCTATTTCCCATTTTCCTAACAAACTATAAAGACATGAGAAGTGGGTTAAAACTTTTGCACGGGGTTTTATTTTTAGGTTTTTTTTAGGCTACGTCCACACTAATGTGTTTTCGTTTGAAAACCTCCCGTCCACACTGAGACGGCGTTTTGGCTGATGGAAAACGCAGCGTTTTGAAAACGCTCTTGAAAACATACATTTGGAAACGGTACTTTCGCGTCTAGTGTGGACAGCAAAAACGCAGACTTTCTAAAACGATGACACATGTTAGTCATATGATGCAGTCATGTGTCCAATTAAACTAAGATAGCAGAGGGAATTATACAGCAGTTGTTTTGTTTACTCTGAATTTTGACAGCCCTTAAAAGACTAATATCAGTTTGTCCATGCTCCAGATAGCTTTTCTTCAAATTCTTCAACTCTCACTCGCTTTTGCAACTTTGTACTTTTGTGTTACTGGCAGCAACAACTCCACCTCATTGTTAGTCCATTTAAAAAACTGCTTTTCCTCAACATTCTGCCGCAACGTTTCAAAGAGCCGGAAAGTAAATAAACGGCAGACAGAAATGAGGCAGGTCGAATCTTCTTGCGTTTCACTCATGCACAGTACTGACACGCAAGCGTTTTCGGCCGTTTCAATGTGGGCGCACAACTATGTGAAACGCTGTTTTCAAATCTATCCAGGCTAGTGTGGATGTAGCCTTAATCTGGGAAAAATATGTATTTTGTAGCTTCCCACTGTTCACAACAGGGATCAGTGTTTGCTTATTTATTATTAAATTAAGAAATAAAAATAAATAGAATAAGAGTAATTTGGGAGTGATTTAATGCTCATATTTCAGCATGTAACAGTTATAGATGAGTGCAAATCTAACTTTTGTCCTGTCTCCCTCCCCTCACCTCCAACCAGTCGCAGCAGATGGCTGCCTCTCTCTGAGCCTGTTCAAACTGAGTTTTTCTTTCCCACTTTCGCCAAGTGCTTGCTCATAGGGGTCATCTGGTTGTTAGGGTTTTCTGTTATTATATATTTTTATTACGATATACATGTTTTCATTACAACATAAAGTGCCTTGAGGCGTCTGTTGTTGGGATTTGACAACTGAATTGAATAGAATAAAACTGATCAATAAATGCAAGCACTAATTCAGCCAGGATTATGGACCAGCCTATATTGGCTGATAAAGGGAGGGAGCCCACTAGACCACAGGGAAGTACGAGCACATAAACTGATTTATACCTTGCAAAACAAAACAATGAACGCAATGCTCTCATGCCAAATAGGCTCAAGTCAAACAAAATGAAATGCTGTGCAGTGAATCAAGCAACACTTCTCTCTGGACACTGAATACATGCTAAAATGTAAGCAGGAGGCTCACATGTTGCGTAGGCACGCTGAGTTGATAATATTATACAGTTGTCTGGTGAGTCATTCACTTCGGCTTGGAAATAGATGTACACAAAAACATCTGCGACAGAGAAACATTGACGTTAATCCAATTGAGCAAATATCCCTCCAAGTTCTCAATAAACATTTACCCCAAAATCATGAGCAGTGTCACTTGTCATCTCTAACTCCGCTCCCGCCGACGCCCCCCCCCCTCTTGCTCACTCTCTCCTGGGTTAGTTGCTACAGGGGGAGATGGTGAGAACAGTGGGCCGTAGCCTTTCCCAGCCACAGCCCGAAAAGATTGCTGCAGAGCAAGGAGCCCACCTCTCGCCTCAGCACAACCGCACCACCCCCCACCTCCCCTTCCCCGGCCCCCAGTGATGTGGGAAAAGCCGGGGAGGGTGTCCCACTGAGCGTGCTCAGGCAGACATCCCGGACTTAAAACCTATCACTGGAGCCCTCTCAGCTGCAGCATCAAGCAGGCCAGGCTGTGCTCATTACAGAAGACTCACTTCATGATTGTTTTCTTTACCATGTTGTTTCACCGTGGCTCAGACCAAACACAAACTGCCACACAAGTTGCAGTGGGAATGAGTAAGGCTGCACTGCATCAGTGACTCGTGACTTTGTGTTACTACTTAAAAAGATCTCCATACACTCTGCATCTGTTTGGCTTCAGACTTGTTTTCCCGGGCCGGACCTGCAGCTTTTGAAACCCATATTGTTTCTTGCCTTCTTACCGCTTTTGTAACAAGCCACTGCTATAATCATTACTGTTAACAACCGCTTCAAGTGTAATGACTCTTCTCCAGCTGCATGGCTAACATTTGAAAGTTACACAACCTCCATGGCAAGCGTGAGGGACTGCGTGGTGGCTCGGTGAGTAATCTCGGGCTTGTTCCCTTGTAATACTGACAAAGAGCAGGAGCGTCTGTGCAGTGTCAAATGCAATAACAAGCCAAACACACGCACATGCTCACACATGCTTGGATAAAACGACTTTGCATCAGCAGAGAGGATAAGAACGCCAAAACATGAGGAAAGAGAAAAACAGATCATTGACCTTCATCTAGGCTTCGAAAGCATTATAATTTTAAGGCTGTTGCATGTTTTCAGGAGAAGTTCTTGCCATGGGAATGGGAATATTTTTTCCACAGATTGCACCTTCTGTGTCACAATGTGTTTATGAGAGCAGATCAAATCAAGAAGTTGAAAGGGCTTTTATTATTATTATTATTATTTGTGCAGAAATTAGGAATCAGACGTCATGATTGCTATATGTTCACATACACACCTCCTCTCTCAGCTGAGAGTTTTGCACTGATTCACAGTCCATATGTGAGGAAGCAAATCTTTGTATGGGAAACTCTGTGACCTGAGCCGTGACTTTCCCCTCCACGCCATGTGAAAAACTCCCCCTCCACACTCTCCACAGCTTAATGCTATCTTTGAGTTTCATTGTCTCAGTGAAAGAGTGACCAGTTGGCACCAGATCGCCAAGTGTCTGCTTTACATTAGTTCTGAGTCACAAGGAGAGTCATGCTTATGCTGTCAAAGAGAAGGATTCTTGGGAAAACAGTTTATTTACTCAGGTTTCTTGGATTTTTCGAGATACATGCAATGTCATACCCTTGGGGGAAGCAGCGTAAGCAAGGATTGCCCCCTGTATCTGTGTGTGATTGCGAGTTGGGGCGTGGGGATTGGTTTGTGGTTATCTGAACAAGAGCTTTTTGGCACATTGTCATATGACTCTCACACACTGTGAGAAAGGGGAGGATGTGAGCACACCACCAGTATTATTGTTAAAAAAATAAGACTATTTTTGCAGACTTGCAGTAAACACATGATTACATAGCAACCACAGAGAGTTTTTTAACATATCCATGTATATATAGGCAAGATGTTGCTGACTGTGGGTTTCAAGGGTATTTGTAGCTCATTAAAAAACGACTAATGTTCTGTGGCTACAGTTAAGGGAGAAATAGTCACATATATTTATAACAGATGTCACTTACTGTACACCTGAAAGAAACAAGGAAGTTACTCATTGTATTCCTTATATTTGTTTAGACTTTAATGTTGGAATTAAGTTTCATTTTAAACTTTCACACATATTTTGAACTGTCACCATGACCCTGATAAAGACAAGTGGAAGAGAATGGATGAAGGATTTTGCAGGTATTTGCTGACTTTTGGAGACACGACTAAAAATAGCTTGGACGTCGAGAGGAGAATCATGGGACTCTGTCTACCCCTAAATAAATCTGATTTTATAATTGTTTTACTGGAACATGATCAGACAGTCTGCTTTGGCAAGATAGAAATAATTTAGCTTAGACATTATCGGCCCGGGAAAGTTGCTTTTTTCGGTTCAGCGAAGATCCAAGTTGCTAAATGTCTCTATTATTATAATTACATAAAGCACTGCAGACCAAACATCTACAGTAATGGCTCTCCGAGACTACTTGGCACAGTGGTGTTTTGAGCATGCTTTGTAGAACATGGTTACAGTAGTAATGCAAACAAAGAGGGTGGGGTTTTTTTTGTTGTTGTTGTTTTTACCATATTCACAATCTTAGTTTAGCATGCTAGCATGCTAAAATTGCTAACTGCCATAAAGTATAGCTGAGATTGATGCTATATAATCTTTAATTTCCTCATTAACTTCATTTTCTTTTAAATTCATTACTAGGACCCGGACATCACATTTTAGGTTGTCTAGACCAAAATACAAAATTTTACTCTACAAGGGCCTGATAATTACTGAAATTATACTGCCACGAAATTTAAAACGAATGTCCGCATACGTGGATCTCATTTTTCACAGAAACAAAAATCAGGTACAAATAAAAAAGGTAATTCTTTGTTTTTACATTCATCAGGTCCCACTCACCCCAAATAGCAAAGAGAAATTAAAAATGTATGCCATGAAAGAGTTCGGGTCTTAGAAGGTTAATATATTTTCTGTTGACCAAATTATAGCTGACTGTATCAACGTAATGCCGTGATGATCCATATACATACCTGGTTAGGAGTCCTCTTCCTATGTAATAGTTGCTTGTAGCTTTTCAGTGCTTGCACTCTTCCTCTTAGTGCTGTTATAACTTCAGACTTAAAAAAAAAAATATTTAACTGTGTTATCAGAGCACAGATATTTGACTCATGTTGTATATACATGCCTTCACATAATTCATGGGTGTTTCTGACTTTTCACACAAAGCTCTAAACTCTCAAGTGCCAAAGGTTAAACAGTATGCGTCAGTAATTTTTGTAGATGCATAAGAGTGTATGCTAAAATCGATCAGTTCTCTAGTTATTTTAACTTTTTGTTTGCTTTTCAGGCTGCTCAGTAAATAATACGCTTGGATCATAATGCTATTATTCCCTCATTTTCATTCTTGCCTAATGCCAATCTAATTTATCTTTTCAGAAAAATCATATGCTGGGCTCATCCACACGAGACAGTTTCTCAGACCTCTTGTCCAGAAGGTAAGCCAAAACAGAGCGTGAGACATCTCATGAAACACGTCATATGCCAGTTCTCATGACTCACTACAAACTGCAGATCAGCAGGTGCTGTGAAACTTGGTTTCTTCTTTATTCTTTACATATAACTTTGGTGTATTTACACTGACCATGTTTTTAAAGACAACCTCAAATATCTCATTTAAACAGAAATGCTTTCACTGAATATTTACAGCGTTGCCATCAAATGAACAGCTGAGTGCTAAACCAATAATTGCTTCTAATCAGCTGTCAATCCCCTTCATCCTCTTTAAGGTCTCAGCTTCTTTTAGACATTTCCACCTGAACAAATATCCAGAATTTTAGCCTATAAGTGAAAGCTACGATTCAAAAAAGAACAGCCCTGAACTGAATGGATAAGAGACCCTCATGAAAACCATCAATTAGGAAGTAAATACATTTGTAAAAATCCACTAAACACTGATGTTATCAAACCTTTTCAACAGGAAATAAAGCACAAGAAATGCTACATTGGAGCATGGTGAATATGTATTGCTTGGCAACCTTCAAGAAATGGTTCAATTTTTGGTTCAGATTCTTCCTTGCCCTCGGTAAAGGGACCTCCGAGATGGAAAAGATTATATTTGTGCAAATCACGTGTGCAAAGCCCAAATAAAGCATGAAAATTACACATCTTCACTTGATCAACCTGCTTTGTTTTTTGAAATGAAAAGGGAGGTTTCTGTGGGAACTGGTTTAAATTGAATTCAAAGTGTACACCTTTCCTTTCACGCTTCCTCAGCTTACCCTTAGCCATTTTTTCTTTTTTAATCCATTCTTCCGCCATCATCAGCCTCTCTTTCTTTCGGCATTCATCTGTGAAATGCCTGGCATGGGCAAAGGTAATTGCAAGTGACTTTTTTGTAATTCAAACTAAGGAGAGATTGACAGCAATATAAAGGCTCTGTTAAAAAAAATCATTGGTAATTGGTATGATTATACACTTCTGTAGAGCAAGAAGTCAGCAGAGATATGAATTCTCCTTTTCCACAATGCTTACTACTTTTGATTAGCATTTTCTTCCCTCCAGATGCATTGCATTGCAGAATTGTACATACGTTCATTAAGTCTCGTGTAAACTTTCAAACCTCCACGCTTAACCACCCGTAGTTTCATTTTAACACAGACATGTAACTCATTGTAACATGTTCTGAAGTATAAACCCAGTGTTATGTATTGCAGGCAGGATATTTAAATGCTGTAACAGTGATATAAAGATGCTATGAACCTACCGAATTATGATAAAAAAATCTAAGCTTTAAGGACAGGATTAAAAAAATACCAACAAAAGTAGCACACTTCAGATTTATTAGCTCAGTCTGACCCAGGATTACATTCAAAGACCGAGTAACTACTGCGCTGTAAATCAAGCTGTGCCCAGCAGGAGCAGGATCACAAAGTCAATAGCCTTCAGGGTCAAGGGTCATTGGGAGGAAGCTCAAAATCAGGCAGCTGCTAGTTATATCTTTATCTACACTAAATGACACAGTTGTTATACTAACAATGTGTTTACAATGTAATTTATAATACCAACAAATAAATATAATGACATTCAAGCATGTTCGAATCATCTTTCAATCTCAGTACTGTGTTCTGGTATTTCATTAAAGGAAACATAAGTAAGCATTTTTTTTTTACCTGTTTAAAATGCTTAGATTTGTAGCTGGGCTGGCCTTTACAGTTTGGTCCAGCTGCTCCAAAAAACTTTCTGCAAGAACTCCTAAATTTCACTTGACCAGCCTTATAACTTCCAAGTTATTTCTCCCATGGTTGTTTAGCCAAGGGGGCCAAAGCCTATTAAGTAGTTTGCTGGCAGAAATAACATAGGCAGCCTTACTAATGGGGAGGTATTGCTAAGAACTGAAGGAACTGTTGCTTACACTGTGTGTTTCTCTTTGGCTACAGTGAATCACTATGGTTATTTCTGAATATCTGTGGAAAGTACCTGCTATAATAAGCAGGGTTTTCTGAAGTTTGTTGACTTGCAGTCAAAAGTGATACAATAGAAGCAACAGCAATGACCACACAGGAGGGCAGAGCTGTGACTCAAAGATAGAAAGTAAGAAGCAGTAAGAAAACACATAAAATTTGTGGTAGGAAGCTGAACTTTAGTACTAATTTATCATGAAAAAGGTGGGACGCTGTGCTGAGGACAGCAGTTACAAGGATGTTCAACATGTGTTCGAGTGTGTACATTTTGAAAATGTTACCAATTTATACAATGTTTCTCTCACTCAATTCACTGAGATCTGTTTCATGAACAGAATAATGATGTATCATGGCTGTGTATCAAATGTCAACATAAAATTGTCTGTTGTCTGTCTATACTGGTATAATTAAATAAACTTGACTAAGAAGTATCTTTAATGTTGCCAAAAACATAAAATTTCCTCTATGTTAACAAGTAGGAATGCAGATGACTGAGGAGACTGCGTATGTGTATGTGTCTGTGTATATATGTCCATGTGTGTGCACCCCAGACAGCAGGGAGAAAGAAAAGCGGCCTTTTTTACTAACATTGATTGGAAACAGATGTTGGCGAAGCCAAGACAGCAAAGAAAATGTTTCGGAAAATTCTCAGGGCTCAGCCTTCCCTTTCTGGGCCCTGGCCCAGGCAACCAATCATTGCAGAGCACCCTCTGGTCTTTGGGGTGAACTAAGCACTTCTATTGGATGAAGACGTGAACGTGGGCGTTGGGAGCAGATGTCCTGGGAAAGTTGCTGAATCCCACTCAACTCACAGTAAAAGAAAGCGAAAACATTTGCTTGGTTAACTGGACAGTGACCAAAGCATGTTTCAATCCAGATGAACTCTCAGTGCATGTAAAGCTGACAGTGAATACATTAGCACTGTATTACAGATTTATACATTTGAAATGGATTGCTTTTCAAGTTGTTATTCATTCAACTGCCTCACAAAAAGAAACCTAAGAAGAATAGCCTGTAAGAAAAATGTCTTTAAGACCTCTAATTCTTTTCTTTCATCTAGTCGGCTCAAATGAATGCGAATGAGAGCTTCCTCGCACCCTCATCTCCCCATCCCTTCACACTTCTAAACCTTCAACTGCTCCTTTGCTCCTTTTCACCTCCTAACCTTCACCCTCCTGCATTCAACTTTTTCTATTCCATCTCTCATCTCTCTGCTCGTCTCTGCCCCCAGCCCCCTCTCCCTCCATCTTTAGCACCCAGATTCAGTCACAGTCTAGTTCACATATGGCCTCACCTGCACACAAAGCTCCATCTCACTCTTTTATTGTGCCAGTCTATTGCCTATTCACAGCAACGGCACAGCACAAATCAATCATCTTTCCTAATGGAAAGTCCACATTAACATGAGAAGACACTCCATTTCCGTCTCAGAATGCCAGGTCGACTGGTACCTGAGCTCCGGTCGATGAAGATCCAGGGCCCTGCAGGCGCTCTCATTTCAGGTGGGATAGCGAGGTGATGCCGTTAGGTCCAGGGGTGGCACCGGGAGTCAATGGTGTATTAACTGAGGATGTGACAATGGCAATAAAAATGCAAATTGCCATCCAAAGCAGGGGATGGCCTGGATCTGCCCTTCATAAGCCTGCATAATACAGTCAGCACACACCTGCTAAGACATGCGGTTCAACACGTCTCAAACATAACAATACAATGAGTGAGAGGAAGGGAGCGTGTGTGTCTATCCTCGAGATCATAACACCGGTAACTAAAAGAGTTTTCTTTTTATCACTGTCACTTCTCATTGATTTGTCTAGAAGTCCCCATTATGTACAATTTGTATTGGGTAAAAAAAAAAGTTAATATGCTATTGAACAGCACTGGTCTCTACAACCTTTTACCATTCTTCAAGGTATTTTTTGTTCTCATGAAAACGACGTCAACATGGTTTAACACGTATTTGACATTTTGAAACCAACATGCTAGACAGCACTCTTCGCCACAATCACCATAACACCAAAAGAGGAAATGTTTTTTTAAAGGACTGGTGGGTGATATTTGTAGTAGCTCCAGAGACTTGGGCAGTTCATACCAGGGTGCATTGAAGCTATTCTGGTGTTATTAGAAAATCTGTTGTGTCCTGTTGTTAACTGTGTGCAAATTAATCCATTATGTTTTGTCTGATATATTCCATACTAAGGTTAAAGGCCAAGTGTGTAGGATTCAGCGTGATTTACTAGCAAAAACTGTATCTCTGAGTCCAGTTCATTACACACACCCTCAATCATGGGAAGACTGCTGACCTGACAGCTGTCCAGATGATAGTTATCAACAGCCTCCACAAGAAGGGTAAGCCACAAAAATGATTGCTGAAAAGGCTGGCTGTTGGTAGAGTGCTGTACTAAAGTATATTAATGGAAAGTTTAGTGGAAGGGAACGTGTGGTAGCAAAAGGTACACATTGTCTAGAAAAGTTATTTCAAAAACTTGGGAGAGCTTCACAAAGAGTGCACTAGGCTGGTTTGAGTACATCAAGGCTACTCTTGCATTCCTGATATTAAGCCACTCCTCAACCAAAGCCGCAAGAAGTGTCTCTTTCCACATAAAGATAAAGTTTGCATTTCATCATTTGGAAATCAAGGCCATACAGTCTAGAAGAGGAGAGGAAAGTCACAGAATCCAAGGTGTTTGAAGTCCAGCGTGAAGTTTCTGCATTCTGCGGTGAATTGCGTTGCAATGTCCTCTGGTGTCAGTTTGCAATGTTTTATCACGTCCAAAGTCAACAAAGTCATCTACAAGTAGATTTTAGATTAACTCGTGCTTCCATCTGCTGACAAACTTTACAGAGATGCAGATTTCCTTATTTAGCATCTACCTGCCATGCCAAAACTATGCCAAATGTTATTACTGTGTTTGACTCACCACCCAACTAACCTGGCCTTAACTGTCAAGAGGAAGATGAAGGCCACTATCAAAGCAACTTCAGTAACACCTTAGCAGTAACACCTCCATAACACACCACACTGACGCAGTAATTTGTTGTAAAGGAGCATCAATAAATCAATGCATAAATCAACACACAAGGTAAACATTTCTGTATAAAACTTTGTTGCTTGATCTTGGAAAATATTTGACATATGTGTATTAACAAAACAATAAATGGAAGTTTAATTAAAATAAACCTTCACTTTTCCATGATATTCTATTTTTTTGAGATAGACCAGTAGTCTCTATGAAATGGCAAACCTCCATAATCCTTTAGCAGGGTCATTTTTAAGACAATGGTTGTAACTCTGTTTATGATAGTGCCTGCATACTATACTAACACAAGGCAGCACAACTTTGAAGGGCAATAGGACATGAATATGTCCTCTGATAACAGTTTTTTTTTTCTCTGTTGGGCCATAAGGACCCACAGGGACACATTGGTTGTATTTCAAAACTGCGTAATGGAACCACTGAGCTGTTGTCTCGTGCGTCACAGGGATTCTGTTTCAATGAAGAGGATATAATGTTGGGCAGTGAAGACAGATGTAGTTATGTTCTATCCATAGCAGAATTTTAGGTCATAAACATTAAAGATTGAGCTACAGAAGAAATTAAAAGTTGGAAAAGATTTTGGAGTTCAGTTTACAATAACAATCAATTTAAGGCACTTTATATTTTAAGGTAAAGACCCTAAAATAATATGTTGAGTGACATATTATATATTCCATATTATATGACATATAATAACATGTAGACTGTGTTACACACTTTCCCTTCCAGTGTTGGATTTATGGTTGTTCCAGTTCTACTGCTTTCTTCACAGTTCATTTAGATGCTCTAACTCTGTATACATGTAGTCTAATACGAAAAACTGATAGAGTACAAATACTATAGCGTCACCACAACTTGTTCTGGTTCCATTCAGAAACTCTGAGGAGTTTGACTAAATGAGCCAAGGGGTGATTTACTTAATCTATTAAAAATTACTATGTTACTTAGGGACCAGACAACATTGCAACATCTGTCACATGCTTGTTATTTAGGATTTGTTGAAAATGATTCTGTAATCTGGCACAGCAACTATTCTGCCTATAATTACATTTGGATGTTATACTGCTCCTTAACACTTGATCCAAGGCAAAGGGCACATTGTGTGTATGTATTTGAATTTCCATG
Organism: Oreochromis niloticus; assembly: GCF_001858045.2. Taxonomy (NCBI): domain Eukaryota; kingdom Metazoa; phylum Chordata; class Actinopteri; order Cichliformes; family Cichlidae; genus Oreochromis; species Oreochromis niloticus. Next base: position 15,900,471 of record NC_031979.2, read on the forward strand.
TATAAGTGTCACATATGTCTCTGCAACTAATCCTAAAATATTTTAGAAAATACTGAATATGGCTATTGATGAGTAAGTAAGCTCTTTAATTGTCTAATCTCTCACTGTTTTTTTTGTTTTGTGTCTTGCATTTAAATGTGTACTACTTTAAATGAATAAAAAAAATATTGTAATTTAACCAGTTGGGATGTTACCGATTTTAGATAATGCATACATTGCATTTGCATATATTGCAGTCATTATTATTCATACATTTGTAAATGTAATGATTAAGCAATAGCCTTCATCTGACCAGAAAATGGCTTGACAGTTAATTGCAAGTTACTTTAAAACCTCAAAAAATGGAGAAATGATCTAATATCCTCCCGAGACTGACAGGTGTTACACTTCTCACTTTGAACACAGGCGTCCTCTTCCTCTTATGTCTCAGTTTTCTGTTTCTCACCTTGAGACACTGCTTAAATCAGTGGAAGGTTTCTTTGAATAAGGCACAAAAGGGGAGAAAGAAGAGTAGTGTGTCTGCGTGAGCCAGCTTTGTGTCTGTGGATGAGGAAGAGGTGGGTATGAGTAGTATCATAATGATTTGGATTTCGTTCCTGGTCTCTTGGAACATGCACTGTCTGGTGAAGTATTTTAAAAACCTGCCTCGTGAATGTGTCTGCTTTGGATCATCAGCCCGGTCAGAGAGAGGGAGGTGGAAGAAGAGAAGACCCACCTGCGTAACCTCAGCTTGTCCTCTGCCAAGAACACAAAACACTGATCCAAGAGAAGAATACGGGTCTAATTTTGTCAGAAGACAGCTCTATCATATCATGTGTCTTATCACTTTACATCATTTTTTTTTACATGGCAGTCTATTGTAAGGATTACATTTGTCAATATAAAATGTACTTGTCTAAATAAATACATTTAAACCCCCCAAAATAATAACAATAACATATCAAATAAAAAAAATACACAAAAATATGTTTAATGATTATTTTTGTAACTTTAGCTTGTTATAGTGGAGCCAAACAGCTGTGGGCAGCAGGCAACGGCCTTGCATGTTTTTTATCTAGAGTGGAATTTATTTGAAGGGTTGAATGGGCCTCAGTGTGTTGGTTTCGTTTTTATGTCACCTCATCAGTGTGCACGAAGCACAATTGTTAAAACTCAGACACACTATGGACGGAATGTATTTCAAAGGCAAACGATACGCCTCCTTTGAAGCACCACAGCAATATGTACAAAGAATGAATGTGTTTGACAAATTTGTACCACTATGACCTTGAGGTTATTACAGAATCAGGTCTTTACTCAAATAATTATTCTGCGCATCTGTTTTTGTTTGTCTTCATTAGTAAATCAAAACTATACTTATATAAACACATCAGGCGTACGCTTTTTGGAGACTTTATTCGGTACCCCTATTTGCCTTCAGAACTGGCTGAACTCTTCATGGCATAGATTCAACAAAGTGCTGGAAACATCCCTCAGAGACTTTGGTCCATATTGATATGATAGCATCACACAGCTGTGGATTTGTTGGCTGCACATCCATGATGTGAATCTCCTGTTCTACTACATCCCAAAGGTGCTCTACTGGATTGATTGGATGATTGTGTTGGCCATTTGAATGCAGTGAACTCACTGTCATCTTAAAAGAAAACAGTTTGAGATTATTTAAGCTTTGTGAGGTAGCATGAAGCAGCCACCAGAAAATGAGCAAAATGTCATCATAAAGGGATAGACATGGTCAGCAGCAACACTCAGGTAGGTTGAGGTGTTTAAATAATGCTCAGCTGGTGCCCAAAGTGTGCCAAGAAAATATCCCCCATATCATTACACTACCAGCACCCTGAACATTTGATAGAAGGTGAGATTGATCCACATTATCATGCTGTTAATGCCAAGTTGTGATGCTACCATACAAATGTCGCAGCAGGAATAAACTCATCAGAACAGGCAACACCTTTCCTTAGCTTCCTGTTCTTAGTTGACACAAGTGGTACCCAGTGTGGTCTTCTGCTGCTCTAGCTCATATGCTTCAAGTTACAGTATATTATGCATTGAGAGATTTTCTTCTGCATGCCTTGGTTATAACAAGTGGTTATTTGATGCTTTCAATTTGAAGGACTCTAGCCATATCTTTGATCTCTGACATCAACAAGCCATTTTCTCCCAGAGAAATGCTGCTCACTGGATATTTTCTCTTTTTTCGCCATTCTCTATAAACCCCTGAGATGGTTGTGCAGGGAAAACGCCAGCAAATCAGCATTTTCTGAAATACTCAGACCAGTCCGCCTGTTACATGTTTCATTCAAAGTCACTTAAATCACCTTTCTTCTCCATTCTGATGCTCAGTTTAAACTTCAGCAGGTCATCTTGACCATTTCTACACGCCTAAATACACTGAGTTGCTGCAATGTGATTGGCTAATTAGATATTCACTTTAACAAGCAGTTCAATAGGTGTACCTAATAAAGTGTCTGGGGTATGTACTTTGACATGATTAATAATTTCTCTTAGTTTCACTTCATATTTTACAAAGTGAGCTGCAGATGAGTGATAACTGTCATTTTACTGCCCAGTTATTGTGCAGTATTATCACAGTAACAATAGCACAATATCTGGAAATGCAAACAGCAATGTTAATAACACTATGATTAAATTTCATCATTTAGTTGTTGTTTGTTCAAGAATGGTATTGCAGCCAAAGTATGAATATACAGGGAGTGCAGAATTATTAGGCAAGTTGTATTTTTGAGGAATAATTTTATTATTGAACAACAACCATGTTCTCAATGAACCCAAAAAACTCATTAATATCAAAGCTGAATGTTTTTGGAAGTAGTTTTTAGTTTGTTTTTAGTTTTAGCTATTTTAGGGGGATATCTGTGTGTGCAGGTGACTATTACTGTGCATAATTATTAGGCAACTTAACAAAAACAAATATATACCCATTTCAATTATTTATTTTTACCAGTGAAACCAATATAACATCTCCACATTCACAAATATACATTTCTGACATTCAAAAACAAAACAAAAACAAATCAGCGACCAATATAGCCACCTTTCTTTGCAAGGACACTCAAAAGCCTGCCATCCATGGATTCTGTCAGTGTTTTGATCTGTTCACCATCAACATTGCGTGCAGCAGCAACCACAGCCTCCCAGACACTGTTCAGAGAGGTGTACTGTTTTCCCTCCTTGTAAATCTCACATTTAATGATGGACCACAGGTTCTCAATGGGTTCAGATCAGGTGAACAAGGAGGCCATGTCATTAGTTTTTCTTCTTTTATACCCTTTCTTGCCAGCCACGCTGTGGCGTACTTGGACGCGTGTGATGGAGCATTGTCCTGCATGAAAATCATGTTTTTCTTGAAGGATGCAGACTTCTTCCTGTACCACTGCTTGAAGAAGGTGTCTTCCAGAAACTGGCAGTAGGACTGGGAGTTGAGCTTGACTCCATCCTCAACCCGAAAAGGCCCCACAAGCTCATCTTTGATGATACCAGCCCAAACCAGTACTCCACCTCCACCTTGCTGGCGTCTGAGTCGGACTGGAGCTCTCTGCCCTTTACCAATCCAGCCACGGGCCCATCCATCTGGCCCATCAAGACTCACTCTCATTTCATCAGTCCATAAAACCTTAGAAAAATCAGTCTTGAGATATTTCTTGGCCCAGTCTTGACGTTTCAGCTTGTGTGTCTTGTTCAGTGGTGGTCGTCTTTCAGCCTTTCTTACCTTGGCCATGTCTCTGAGTATTGCGCACCTTGTGCTTTTGGGCACTCCAGTGATGTTGCAGCTCTGAAATATGGCCAAACTGGTGGCAAGTGGCATCTTGGCAGCTGCACGCTTGACTTTTCTCAGTTCATGGGCAGTTATTTTGCTCCTTGGGTTTTCAAGTCAAGTCAAGTCAAGTCAAGTTGGCTTTATTGTCACTTCAACCATATACAGTTTGTACACAGTGAAGCGAAACAACGTTCCTCCAGGACCAGACGCTTTCCACACGCTTCTTGCGACCCTGTTGACTATTTTGAATGAAACGCTTGATTGTTTGATGATCACGCTTCAGGAGCTTTGCAATTTTAAGACTGCTGCATCCCTCTGCAAGATATCTCACTATTTTTGACTTTTCTGAGCCTGTCAAGTCCTTCTTTTGACCCATTTTGCCAAAGGAAAGGAAGTTGCCTAATAATTATGCACACCTGATATAGGGTGTTGATGTCATTAGACCACACCCCTTCTCATTACAGAGATGCACATCACCTAATATGCTTAATTGGTAGTAGGCTTTCGAGCCTATACAGCTTGGAGTAAGACAACATGCATGAAGAGGATGATGTGGACAAAATACTCATTTGCCTAATAATTCTGCACTCCCTGTAGGTGTAAAAGAACTCTGCAAATTAAAGTACATTACATATACACATACAATATTTCCATATATGTTATTTTCAGTAATGGCATGTAATCCCTACATTTCACATCCATACTCTCAATGAACTGTGACCAACATCAAAGTTAAATCTTCATTTAAACTATATAGCAACGTGAAGAAAACCACTAGATAAGCAGATGGTTAACCTTTCATGTGAACTTTCACAATAAAAACACCACACACAGTGATAAAATCTTTCTTCACATATATTTTATAACATTTTGAAGTACATTAAGTACATTTTGGAAATAGAAGCTACAGTTTATAAAACCTTTCCAGCAGAAATCATTGATGGGCCAGCATCAGCCTTTTTTACCTCTAGCAGACAGGTCTATTTTCTATATAAAAAAAGAATTCAAAAACAAAAACAAAAAGAAATTAGCTACATTATTTTGTCCTGCGCTACCTTTAAATTCCCATGAAAGCACCAGCTGTCTGCATCTCGTCTTTTATAAAATATAAATTATTGAAAAATATTCAAATGCTTGTGAACTAAATACAATAAAAATGATCTCATAACAAAAATACAAAGACACTATAAAATATACAAAAAAAACAACATCCAAAATAACAAGTTTTCCTTCTGAATCCATTCCGAGATATGCATATGCCACAAAATATTGTTAAGTGTACACTTGCCTGACTAAGGTTCATTAATACATAAGACCTGCAGTAGACTGTAGACTCTGACATTTAACAACAGTATAATTTCCTGACAAAATAAATGTCAAAATATTAACATTTTAGGTAACAGAAATGTTTTCTTCAAGCACATTGATCTTATGAAGCCAACCATACTAACATTATGACGTTTGTGTTGGGAGGAAAAAAGAAAACATTTTTCTAATACATACAGGTAAAAAATAAGTCTTTAAAGCTCACTTTAATACAGAACACTGACATCAGAAAAATACCTGAACAATATCAAAAAAAAGAAAAAAGAGAGAAAAGAGGTTTTCAAAACACTGGCGTCAACATATGCAATAAAGGAATGAACATACAGTGCAGCTTATTACTGACCCAACTGTTTAACTTCCAATTCTTTATCTTGGATAAGGAAACGTTGAGCCAGTGCTGAATAACAATGGACAATTTGTTACCAGTTACACAGTATGAACGTATACGTCATCTCTTACCTAAACTCAGCGGGTATCCAAAATAAAAAAAGAACAAAAAAAACATCGGCGTTACTCTTTGTCCTTAAGCTGTGTGCTTTCTGACATATTAAGAAAAGATAAAAGACGACATTTCACGAATACGTGAGAGGTTTCTGGTCCCCATCTTCTAACGTTGTGGGTGCACCGTGGCCAAAGACCTCACATGGGCTTTGGTTATTATTCCTGCTTTGTCTTTTGCTTATTTGTGTAATCTGGGTCTCAGTAAAGCATTATGAAACAGAATCTGTACAAATAGACATCTCAGAAGCTATTTTCATCCATATGGGTAACTTTCAGCTACTGTAAACAATAACATTGTATTCTAATATAATACTCAACTTTGGCATTTCCCATAAGGCTAGTGTACAGCCACTGTTCCCACTGTTTGGGAAACTGTTGCCAATTTGCTTGTAACCAGTCATTCATTTCTGAACTGAATGTAGATGAGTTGCAAAAGAATGTAAAATTGAAATCGAAGCATCCGCCAGCCGTCCTATACGTCTCAAGCAAGTTAACTCGCATCACTTGTATCCACCCGTCTTCATCAGACATCACGAGAGATCACCTACATTATCCACATCACCCATCACCTTCGTCTATCCTCTAAAGTTTCAGATTCTACTCAACATTTATAGTCAGTTTTCCTATTACCTGACCTGCTTTCCTACACTGTACCTTCACACTATACTACCCTTCCTTATGGCCAAAACGTACAACACATTTCAAAGAGAATTATCCAAAATAACAACAGCAAATCAACTTGCAATTTTACTCTCCAGGCAAACACGATTAATATGAAAACGTGTCTAAAGGTAAGATTACATGGGCAGTGAAATGAAATTATGCATCTAATCTGCACATGAAACAGCTCTTCTTACTCCTGAATTTCCCCACATAAGATTGTCTACAGTTTGCTAATACTGGTGGTATATGCAAAAAAAAAAAAAATGTACGACTTTCAGTCACAATATGCGTCTCTAACGAGGTGGCAAACATGTACATAAAGGTGAACGTGTCAGTTTCAAAAGCAACGGCTACTTTCAGTTGTCTTTCAGACACTCTTGCTATGAGTAACCTCACCAGGTCTTCACACTCTACAAAGCAAGGGGCCAGTGTCTATAGTGTTGTCTGATAACGCATCAGCACATTTCAGTTGAAGGTTCCTTGAGAACAGACGAGTAAAACTTGGCATCTATTGTTTGGTTCCACTGTAATATCATCACTTAGAACAATGTGAAAAAATACCCTTTACAACACTTAGCTGTAGATGTACAGTGGCTGTTTTGAGAAATCGGCATTAGTATAGTGGCACAAGCGTATGCTCTTTAAACAGCAATTTATACCAGACACTTTTTTTTCTTTTGTTTTTTTTTTTTTGGTCCTAGCTGAAAAAAGTCTGTCACTGCCAAAAGGAAAAACAGTAAGCGTGTATGCAAGTATGAGATTATACCTTCCTCAGTTCAGTTCATTTCAGGTTTTTTTTTTCTGCATTTTGGCAACCGTTTTCTTAGCAGGAACTTTCCGCTTCGTTTAGCCCAACATTTTTATTGTCTCTCTCGCTCTCTCAGTTCTCCCCCACTTTGCTACTTAGTCAGAACAGAACCTGAAATCTACCCGGTAACGCTTTGTTTGCTTTGAGCTGCGAAATGACACCAGTATAAGTCACTCATACACACATACACACATGCGTGCACACACACACGCACCTCAAATGCAACAGGGTAAGAATACAGGTTTTAGGCTTCTGCCTTCGGTTTTAAAATTATGGTCTGAGAGACAGGAGCTCAAAGTTGACAAAGACCACAGTTATTCGTTTAAAAAAAAAAAAAAACAGGAAAAAAACCAAAACAACCAAAACAAAACATTTTTGGTCCCCAAAATAATTGGTTTACCAATTCTATCAAACAGTTAAGACCACTTTATGAGCCTCAGTCCAAGCGGCTCCTTAACTTTTTGTCTTCACTTCCTTTTTTTTTTTCATATCTGATTCACTCGTCCGTATCAGGCTTTACATCCAACATTGCATGCAGCTCCTCGGGAGTGTACCCCAGCAGGCTTTTTAAGTCACAGACAAAGCGGTAGACATAGCGTTTCCCAGATGTCTTGTGGATGATATTCTTGTCATAGTAGTAACGCAGGCCACGGCTCAGCTTCTCATAATTCATCTTGGGCTTGTTTTTTCTTTTGCCCCACCTTCGAGCAACCTGAAAAAAGCACAGTGAACAAGCCTGTCAAGATGTGCCAGAAACATTAGAATACATAATTTTGTTGAAACTTGCAATTAATTGAGCTACATGGAACAAGCAGCCATCTTGTTCATCTGGCTAACTGCTTAAGACCTCCCAGCACGTGTGCCAGATGACCAGCGAGGTCGCAACCTCTCACCTCATCTGGGTCAGAAAGCTTGAACTCCCAGCCATCGCCTGTCCAGCTGATGAAGGACTGGCAAGACTTGTCGGTCAGTAGCTCCAGAAGAAACTGCCACAGCTGGATGGGGCCACTGCCTGCAGAGCAGATGGGGGTGGAAGGGGAGAAGGTGTTCGTTTAAGAAGAAGAGCTATATACACTGAGAGGACACACTGTTGTTTGTGCAGATGCCAGTTGCTGTGGGGATTGATTGAGGTGAGGGTAAGTTCAGAGCAAAAGATCTCCTGTTGTTGGAAAATGCTCCCAAGTCCCATAGTCTGCTTAACAGTTTATCGAACTAAACTAGTACATTTCACATAACAATACGCCGAATCTATGAGATATATTCCCATCAGTCCATGTGCTATGCAGAATGCGTTGAGGAACAGCACTGTCTGTACAATGTACTGTCTGTGATAAAAGTCAGGGCCAGAAGAAGCACTAAGTACTTATGCTATATATGAAAAGTGTTACATATTCATGCAAATTATTCACTTAGTTTGAAAAGAGGAACAAAGTAAAGCTTCTAATCTGGGTCAGACTGAAGTACAGCAGTGGAACCAAATGTCGTCCCAAGCACAGAAGTCCCATTCATCATGTATTCCCTTGTCTGCCAGTTGCCCTGTGCAGTATGTGAATCTAGAGTGAGAGTCTGTGTCTGCAAGAGTTCCACACTGATGAAATCACTATTTTAAAAATAAGAAGGGCTGCATTTAGGCTTCAGCAGCACATCTACTGTACTTGAATAGAGTCTGTTTTAAGAAAGAGAGCAGTTGCCAAGTTCAATGCAAAGTTAATAGGGTGCATTTTTCCATAAGTAACGTTAAATGAATAAACTAGTAAAACATCATTTCAATGTCACAGCAAAAGGTTTATTAGAGTTCATGGAAAAAAAGGAGGGAAAGCAGAACAAAGGCGATAAAAAAAAAAGAAGCCTGGTTTTGTCTCTGAACTAGATTCACTGCAGTGCACTTTGATCGTGTGGTTTTTTTTGTTGTTTTTTTTCAGCATACACACGAACCCACCCACTTTTGAGGCTTGCATGTTGAAATCACACCTGCCAGTGCAGCACACCGCCTAAGCAAAACTGGAGCTAAGCAAAAGTCACCTCTCTCGAGTGCCTCAGAAAACCAAACGTACCCTTTTTGTAACAAAAACAAAAGCGTTCAGGGAAACAGACGTGTGGGTTGAACAACTCGAAATTTTGAGCCCTCTAAGGCCTCGCAGGGACTGAAGAAGAAGGTGCATGACAGCAGCCATTCCGAGTTTGGAAAATAAGTGGCTCTGCAACACCGGGTTGCACTCATACAGAAAGCTTTGACTCGTGTTCCTGCTGCAGTAACTGTGAGAACACATAAGGGTAATACCAGAACCTCGTGCTTTCATGCCACAATGTAGGCAACCCTTTTTAAAATAGGTTAAAATCTTAATGCACAATGGGCCTGAACAAGCATAAGGTGGGGGCTCGTCTTCATAACGTTAAGTATCGAATCCATGGCTATATGAGTCTAAAACCTATGTGGCTATTTAAAGGACGATAATTCAAAGGTGTGGATATAATTTTTTAAAGGTGAGACCAGCTAATATTCACCGGGAAATTACTATTTTTTTACAGCGTTGCAATGCAAAAGCCCTCTGTGTGTACGAGCAAATACATGCAATAGTGAGACAGAGAGCGAAATATCATGAGCCAAAATGAGAGTTCGCTATGTTGTAAGGTGGCCTGATGTTATTGAAGACAGAGGTGTAAATGATGAATTGTCGCAGGAAACCACGCAGATGGCAACTGGAGCCTTATCTCCCTGCAGCCTTATCAGGTCCCTTGTCCTCGTTACAAGTGTCACCTGTCACCCCGTGACTTAAACAGGAAGTCGAGCAAGAGCAAGCTGTCGAGCTGTCATAAACACTGTTTTGGAATTGTACAAGAGCTCGTTTCTTTATTTTGAGGGATTTTTTTTTTCCAGATAGAGGGCTCTTTCTCTCTCTTGCTCCCCCGATCTTTTTTTTTTCTTCTGTTTTTATTCACCCACCCACACATGCACATGGGCAAACACAAAAATGCTTCCATCTTTGAAAGACCACAACTCTCTTTGCACTGCTCTTTAAAATAGCAGGGTCCTGAGCAGCAGTTAGAAGGGCTTTTTTTAGTTTTTTCTTTTTGTCTTAAAAACTGGAGTGCTTGTGGCATTATTATCTTCATAGTTATAGTTTCATAGTCAAAACAAGTCTCTTCTCACATTAGGCTGAAAACAGCTGCCATGCTTTCCTTACAAGTACACAATTTGGAGTTGAAACATGCAGTACATAAAAAGACAGATTATTGTAAAGACGCTGGGGAAACATATGGAGGAGGAAACTATGCAACTATGACTTGTTTAAAATCTGTTTACACCGTGACTGCTTGCAGCCAGTTTGCATTGCCTCTGCTGGTTTTGCACGCAGGGAGAAAACAGATTTATATCATTCTAGAGACGCTCTGTGCCTTCGTCTTAACCATTTGATTATAAATTCATAACTATATCTTTCCAACATTTCATAAATGACTCACTGTTCCAAAAGTGGCTCTTGAACTAATGACCATACAGCTGACCAATTAACTTGTGCATACCAACTTTGGGGCACTCTGCAGAGATCTGATGTATGCATTGTTTGTGACGTTGGAAAATATGCTTGGATTTCCCCCTTTTTCCAATGCTGGCAGTCTTACTGCCGTGTGACTGTAATTTAAACAAGACCGAAAAAGTCCCAAACACTCTGTGAAGAGTCGATTCAGCATCAGCGTTCAACTGTGTCAGTGTTCAGCTGTGTTTACAGTTCAGCTTTAAACTAGAATAACTTGAATTAAACCCCTTTGCAGGGATTTGACAACTGTTCTCTTCGTATGTTCGTATGGCAAGTGACATTAAAAGACAGCTAACTTAAGGCCTAAAACACCAAGTTATTTATGTCATCTTTCTTGATTCATATTAACTTAAAAGTTGTATTTATGGCTCAGTGCCAATAAACGGTTAAGAAGTAGTAACAGCGGCAGTTGTTTTTTTTTTTTGGTTTTTTTTGCACCCTTTTGAAACCAAAAGCCATGCTAGATGCTAAAATAGTGCATTTGCTGCACAAGAGCATTTAAAATATCTCTCCATCTTACTGAACTTGAAGAACATACATAAAGCAGCTTTTTCAGCATGCATGAGTGAGAAGATGCCTCATGAGATGAAGAGATAATTTTACTCTGCTCTGGTGTTATGTGCAGGGGCAGGCATAATTTCTAAGTTTCACGAGCGTTGCTAGGACGACCTGGAAAAAATAGGTTGAGATGCGGGCTGCCGATAAGAAGAAGGTAGATGAGAAGACAGAAAAGAAGAAGAAAAAAAAGCGAGAGAAGAAGAAGTGAAGTAAAATGAGGCATGAGTGAAATCTGTTTTATTTCCTGTGATGTGCATAACTTGGGTTGCCTGGGTAAAAGGTGTGCTTTTTTTTCCTTCTTTGGTCTAAAAGTGTTGCATTCAGGCACCACAAGATTTGGCACTTTTGCAGAGCATCAACAAGTTTGTTACACCACATTATACACTGCAATTTGTGCCCTACAGAAGTGTTTACATTAAAATTATATTCACAGAACACAACAATCGGACTGGTTTTCCATAAACGTCTACCGTTTGCATGCACGCGATCAGAAAAAATACATATAGACCTTTTATCACTCTTTTAATGTTATGTCTGCATATAAATATAAAGTGTGATTTCTAGACATCTTACCTGTGTATCCTGCCAGTGCTGCTGCTGGGATGACGGGTTTGTCCTTGCTGAGGTCTGAGCGCTCCCTCACATAGTCTTTAAAGGTGCCCTTGGGCTTGTGGCCATGCAAGGCAGCGGGGTAGTCTTCTGAGTCAAAGCTGTCATAAGACGGTACCCGCTGCAGGCTGCTAAATGAAGACTGGCTGCTCCAGGACTGGGTCAGTCGGTCGCAGCTCTCATAGCTTTCAATGCTCTCAAACGAGTCTTGGCCACCAAGCTTACCTGGAAGGGAAAGGGTGAAAAAAAATTTAAAATTGGCAAGAAAGCCATTGTTATGTAGGTAGAAACTCTAAACTCACACACATTACTGGGATTTCAAACTCTAACATTGTTTGTGGACAAGCTATATGATATTTAAATTTTAGCATTTAGGCCAGTTTGATAATGGCAAAAATACTTAAGATGATTCCCGTCAGTGTTGCATTGATGTTGACATTGCGCATTAATGATTACTCATGGAGTTTTATAGCATCATTCAATTTGTCACAGTCACACACAGTCTTTGTTTTTTTAGTCATCCCAAGATGAACCAAGTCTACCACAGCCTGACGGAAAGTGACTTTGGGCTTTCAGTAAGAGCCAAAGTTGAACCGATGGAAAAGAAATAAGTGCACTCGATTTATGACACAGATAGATTCTATGACAAATCACCATTACCTCCAAAACTGTCCGATGGCGAAACTTGAACTGCAAATAAAACTGAATTAATTGCAAAAACCTTGCTGAGATTTGATAAAAGGGACATTAGCCACACCTTAGAAGTAAATTGTTTTGCTTCTGACTAAGCTATAGCTTATTGCTCTGTACAGTGCCACGTCCCTCCATTTCACACCTCATTTCACTTTCACAACCAGCATTTGGGTTTGATTTTAAATGGAAGACATTCACACAAATTGTCCCGCTATTTTTGGCCTTGAGGACGATAAGAGGAGTCTTTCAGTGGTAAGCCATTAACAAATGACAGATAATGCCGTGCCGCTATTGATGCTGAAATCTTCAACTGGTAAAATTGGAGCCACATGTGGATATCAATTGTGCTACAAAATACTTTCCCACGTTGGGAGATCACAGTTCAATGCGCAAACACTTGGTATGTGTGATGCATGGGGATTGGATCTCAAGCCTTGCAGGCAAACGCTTAAAGCACTGGATGGAGGACTCGTATGGTTTACATGGCACTTGCTAATAATTTATACAGCTGGGGATTTGGGAGAAGAAAAACCCTAGCTTTATGGGTAACAGTCTAAATCATACCGCTAATTCCTCTGTAAACTATTGCTGGGAGAGAAAACAAGCTCGAGCATTCAGAAAAGCAAACAGTTTCATGAGAAAACCCCACGCTTGCTAACTGAGGATGACACCTCTATCTCCTTACCCAGAACCCTAAGGTTGTGTCGAAGAAAGGAGGCCAAGAAAAACAAGAAAGAGAAAAAAATACCTTCTTTTTTTTTGAAGGTTACACCACTTGAACTGTTTTACATAAGGGACATGCGGCAAGAACAGAACACATTGTGGCTTTGGTTCGTGTATCGCTCTGACAAAAACAATAGAGTTTTTTTTTTCCCAACCCAGTCTAGAGTGTACAAGTCGGGTTTGCTTGAACCACAAGCCAACCAGAAGGCCTGCTTTTCTTCTCTTCTAATACTTGCACACTGATGTGGCATGACAAGATTCTGGTAGCTTCAGCACAATCACACGCAGGCAGACACCCACAGAAACCTTCAACTTTAACATGCATTCAGACAAACTCAAGCAAGCGCATGTGGACGCATTTATTAAGCAGGTAATTCGAGCAAACCTTCTGAGCACAAAGTAAATGCACCGCATTTTCACTGCAAGGCTAATCCCACATTCTTTAATGTTTCCTCAAATCTCAGCTACGTACTTATGCACTGTACGATCGCTCACCTCTGCTGAGGCGTCCCACGCACATGTTGTCAGGTGACACCACCTCTTGCTTGACAGTAAAGTAGTCTCCCGGGATGGAGTTGAGGGCCGTGTCCCGGAGGATGACCGCAGCAGGGTATTCACTCTCATATTTGAGGGTCAGCAGTTCTTCTGAGCTGATGGGATGAAGTGTCTGGTAGGACTCTGTGATGAAGCCGGGCTCTGAGTATTCAGAAGGAGGGACACACTGAGCGTGCTCGACACCATAGCCTGGAGCAAACAAAGGGAAATGAGTGTAGATAGAAAGCAGAGAAGGAAGGCAAGCAAGGAGCAACACAGAGGAGGAAGATCAATCTTAAAAGGAGTGGAGTCATTATCCCTCTTGTGCTGAGCCGCCGCCGAAGTTCTCGGCGTGTGAATAGTCCAAAAGAAAATATAGCCCTGAGCACACGGGAACAATCTTGTAGATTTTCAGCAAGACATATTGATTGGACCTAACCTCAGCAAAAAATTCACAGTGATGCCACTGTACGTGTGGTCACTATTCATCTACAGCTGCAAAGATGTACTGAGGATCAATATCTAGGAAATAAATCCAAGAAAAAAAATGTGTGTGGGGGGAATATTTGCTAACACTAAACCCAAATCAGTTTTAACTGATGTTTTCTTTAACCCTAACCTACTTACCACACTGAACCACCTCATCCACTTCCTCTATTTGGATTCCCTTTCATATTTTAATATTTGTGTTCTTATGCTATTAGATTGACTGTGATGAATACTTACTGACAAAGTAGTCTGAGGTATAGCGGGATTCCTGGAAGTTAGAGTTCAGTCCATTCATGGGGTAATGCTTTGTATCCTCTTCATGAAAAATAGATGGAGAATGAGAATCAGTGACCTCATCATTGATTTTATGTATCATGTAACTGCATCCTGCTCTATCAAAAATTAATGACCTGAGCTAAATCGTGTCTTCCTGTTTGGCTCCTGTTACAAGAGCAAATACCAACAGTCCTAAACTGGAGTGAGCACTGATGTCAGCCTGTGTGGTGAGAGCTTTCTTATTTGACTTGCATCACAAAACTGAGACTTTTAAATCTCTTAAACTTATCCAATAATCAGAAGATAACCATCTTACGCCGTTACCTTTTTGAAGCATTTCTAAATGTTCCCAAAGGATGTCGCCCACAAAGTCAGGCGCCAAGTCCAAGAATCGCTCCTTCCCCATCGCACACAGGCTGGCTCCGTTGATGCCAAACTTGTCGAAATCGACGTTCTTCAGACTGAATTCGTTCACGGTCCACGTTAGCCACTCGGCCACGTGCTTTTCTGTCCACAGTCTAGGATCTGCACAGGATTGCAAAGAGTGTCAGTTACTGTAAAACGTCGACAACAACATCCAGACACATTTACTCAAATATTCAGGTCAGCTTGTGAACGATACGACAGGAGCGATTCTCATTTTTTGCAGTCTGAGCTGGAGCCAACTTTCAGTTAATAACCAACAGCAAAGTGGGAAGCTGAAGTGACTGTAAACCACAGTGGTAATGAAAAGCCAAAAATCATAATTTGCAGATCATATAAGTACATGGGTTGCTGTAATTGCTTCAGTTTTCAATGCCATCTCTTTGCTGTCTATCTCTGTGTCTCAATTCTTGGGATGTTGCAGTCAGCCAGTCTGCCCGGACTGAATATATATAATGCAACGCCATTTCTGGAATAACTGGGCGTTTCCTTTTTAGTCAGTCTTTCTAAGAGGTGCTTTCTCAGAATCCTCTGAAGAAAGCCGTAATGTGAAAGAACTGCAGATGTGCACGCTTGATATGTGACACACTGAGGAGTTCTTAGAGGGCTCTTGCTGCAATTTGAGTTTTCAAATGAAAACATTAACAGGAACTAATGACAGCAAAAAGCACCTGGCAGTCTTACCTTTGGGAATACCCAGTCGCTGCTGTTCCTTTGTGAAGCCACTAAAGGTGGCCTTCAAAGCCTGGGACATCATCTCTTTACTTCCTGGAGTTAGCAGGGGGACATCTCCACACTCGGGATCTGCAAATCACAAAGAAGAATATTTTGAGTAACACCAGCATCTGTTAGACTTGAAATCCAAATGACTAATATTACATGCTGCTTTCACTCCTATTGACAACCGAGGCTGCGGCAGTGCATCCTGTATTACATTTCATGCCGATAAAGCTCGCTGAATGGAAAATTTAATTGAGACAAAGAGGCGGCGGGAAGAGTCCTGTGAATGTGCGCTTCGGTTAGACATTGACACAGTTACGCGTACATGCATCCACGTCCACACAAACACACACAAACAAAGCAAACATCTACCGTGATCAACAACATGGTTCAACAATTACATTCCGTCTAGACAGACACTGTCTCCATATCGGCTCCAATCTATTGAAACAAGGACTGTCACAACTTTGGCTCTGACCTGTTTAAAAAGCAAGGGAGAGCTGTGTCACTGTGTGTATACTGTGTTGGTAAACCCCACATTTATTATCTTCTACCTGTACATCCTGGGTGGGAGAGTGGGAGAGTGGTCAGTGGCCAGAGCTGCCCATCATCGACACTATGACCTCTGCTAGCCCTCCTACCACGTTGCCCCAACACAGTGGGCCTACTGTCACAGGACCCAGCACGGGGTCAAACATTCTCACAGGTCAAGGGTCAAGGGATGAGGTGATGATGTCACCGTGGCTGCTGGCGAGTGACTTGGAAAGTCGGGGGTGGCCCGTCTCGAGGGGATTCAGTTACACACTAGGGTTACTGTTCTCGGCTCACAGCCAGTGGGCAACCAGTGGGACACAGAGCTCCCTTTGATGGCTTTAAACAGTGCCTGATGACTCGCACTCATCTAATTAGATTGACTGGGCTGCAGAAGTATGGCGATAAGGGGGCAAAACAGAGGATATGATGATGAGGAGAGAAGGGGAAAGACCCTCTGGCCTCTAATATAAAAACAGACTAGTTAAAAAAACAAAAACAAAAAAACAAAAAAAACCCAGCAACCTAGGCTCAACAAATAACTTGTAAACAGCCACAAAAAAAGAACCTAGAGTTTCAGTTAAGGCATATTTTATCGTTTAAATCTCCAAACCGTCCACACACACATTTGCACAGCACACAATTACATCTGTTATTATCTGTTACTGTGCGGTAAAGCTTAATGTCATTATCTTGTGTAATCAACTTTGGGGGGGGCGATGTGCATACGGCAAAACTTAAAAACACAACAGGTCAGCTTAGGTCTCAAGTAAGTTAACATGCACACACATAAAAAGAAAATCAAAGAGTCAGCAAGGTCTTGATTTCACTGGTGAGTCTATTTCTTTAGATCATTTTTTTTCTTTGTCCATTACATGCAATTTAAAATCATTAATCCCAGATCACAGAAAGACTTGTCTTCAGGGCAAACAAGCTGTGAGGAGTGGTTGTGTCACACTTGCAGCACCGCCATGTGTCAAACCCAGATGTTCTGGCATCTCCACCGGCTGGTGGTTTTATCTGCCAGCAGTATAGTAGAGCAACATACAGTTCATGCTTGTTTTCACCACTCGCTGACGTCGCGACCTTGTCTGGAATGCACAGGAGCTTACCCCCCCGTCCCGACTTCGCCCAATGTCTGTCTGGCTGTTTGTAAAATTAGGTTTCCCAGTTTCTTTTTTTCGGTCTTTAGGTCGTTTTTTTTTTTCCCCCTTTTCTTCCCCCTCTCGAGCTTTTTTGGAGCAGACTGGAGAAAGAAGACAGAGGAGCTCTTTGCTTCTTCCTGTGATTCAATTTGGGCTGTAATAATATATTCTGACCAAACAGAATGTAACCATTTCAGTCAGAAGTGAAGGTAAAAGGTTGAAGAGTTGAGAACAGCCATTGTTTTACAGTCTCACACAAAAACCCTGTTTAACTACTGTCAGACATGGCTCACACATCAAAATAAAGCTGGTTTCTCTATTTGACCAAAAAAAAAAAGACTGCAAGGTTGTCTAAGTTTCTACTGAGCTCGTTTTGCTTTTAAGTAGTGTTGGTAATGCAGAGAGGTACATGTTGCAAATGGCTGCAAACTGAGATGTGACCGGGGCTCAGACAGTCTGTGCTTTGATGTGAAAGCAAAGGCAAAATGTGGCAGTTTATTTAAGCTGGCTCAAGTGGAGTTTGTCTGCACTTTCGAACCGCTTACACCCCTCCCTCCACATCGCTTTTATCAACCCATCCGCAGTGCGTACTTGCCCACACAGACTTGAACCCACTTTAGCACTAAATCTTCCATCAAAGACACTTAACACTACAGTGCATGAGAACTAACATTAGACACTGCAGAGAGTAAAAAGAAAAATGTGAACCCCGTCTACAAAGCATATCATTATTGGGTTGTTTTAATACTTCTTAAAATCCTGCTCAGGCTCTTATTCAAACCACAAACACAATTAAAAAAACAGAAGAAGGTTGACTGTCAGGTGACAGTCAAATAGTGTGTTTTATGTACATACACTCCTTTGTTGTAAATTTTTCTTTTTGATCTGAGCTGATCTCCTAAAAACATGATGCAGAATGTTCAGCAAGGCTGAATGGAGAACGCTAAATGTAACAGTGAAGTGATAATAGAGCAGTCTCCATGGTGAATGATCCATATGAAAGTTATCTGCGGCAGTGCTAATGTACAATGTGCATCCATTAGCGAGAGAGGCGAGCTTGGATCTAGACAGTCTCGAGTAAATGATGAAGTCCTGATACGATTTCAATGCCTGCGAGCCCCATTAGATACAGAACGGTCAGTATGTACTGAGAGCTAGAGCATCCACTAGTCATCACTTTCCACATTAGACTGTGTGGGTCTGTCCGCAAAATGAGTCCCATCCACTTAGCTCATGAAATGTGGGAATGGATGTAAATCACAGGCAACATTATGGCATTTCACTGACAAGTATCTGACTTAAAAGAATGGAAAAAAAAGAGCTTCTGCAGCAAAAAGTACAAAATGAAACCAATTTTACTAATGAGGTAAAAACCATATTAAGTTCATCTATTCTAAGAATCACTGACGAATTGAGACTGATGTTTAGTCTGGATTACAGTAAAAGGTATTGATTAGCCACTCTCCTCTTGCCATGAAATGAGTAATGGACAAGCTGCTGAGTGCGACGACGATATTTCCCCCAGGGGTTCTCGCTGAGGCTGCTCCACCTTTACTGCTCTGCCCTTGTGAGCAAGGCCCAACCCAACTTTAGACAGAGGTATTTCTTCGGCACCTCAGGCTGTTAAAGTGACTCACATAAACACACATAGTGGCCAAATTAGTGGCCGTCTTTGCCTGTGCGCCAGAGCGTGGGTGTGAAATTGGGATTTTCACAGCCAGGGCCAAAGTCTATTGGGCTGGAATAGGCACGGATGGGCAGGGCGGGACAGGGCTGGGGAAGATAGCAAGAGAGCATCTTGGGTGGGTGATGGGTGACTGAGTTGAGTGAGGGGTGGGCAAAAAAAAAAAAAAAAGAGCGAGAAAGAGAGAGAGAGAGGGAGAGAAACCGATGAATGGGAGGTTTCATAAAGCTCCCTCTCTTCTCCTTGTCTGTGGCATGACATCACAGTGGGATCGGTGCCATCTCCCAGCCTCTGGCGGAGAGTCAGTTCATTCATAAAGCCTGGACTGCTGCCTCTGCTCCGAATGATGCAATGATACAACAGAGCAGGCAACCAGACCCAACAAATAAGGGACAATATGCTTTCTATCATGCGATTGAGCTATAAATAGGCCTATAGAGTTTATGAGTGGGTGTGTGTTGGTGTGAGGAAGCAAGATTGGACTGTGATTAAAAAAATAAGGACATCATCTGAAAAGGTAAATCAAAGCTGGGCTTTTGATAGCCTTTGTCAATAGTAAGGAGCCAGTACTTAGGACTGCATAGTCATTTATTTATACCAGATTGTGGCAATTTGGGTATCCCACTATACGCACATCTTAGCACATGGGGGGGTGAGGGGATGTCTTTATAAAGATCTGCATAAGTCCATTTCCTGTGGCTAAGTTGCCACTTCCTGTGGGAGGTGAGGTGAATTGAGGGTTCGGGTGAGGGTTAAAACATTTCATAACAACCACTAAGGGCTTATACCCTTCTTGATTATCCCTACATGCACACACGTACATATTAAACAGGGTTACGGCAAGATGCGAGAGAAAAAAACAGGAGCTCCTGGTTAATAGTTAAGAGCTTATAATTGGTTCTTTAAGGCAGACCAGCCCACAGCTGACCAGAGGTGACAGCGGTATGTGAGAACGCCTTTGATGGAGATACATATCTAGACCCCCGGTCTGCAAAAGCAGGGTCATAAACTCGGCCGGTATGAAGGGGACCCATTCAGCACCACAGGGTGATAAAGTGGTGACTGAAGGCTGCAGTGGAGCAAAAGGAGAAGGACGGGGTGGCGGTCTGGTTTTAAGAGGGCTGCTTGTTCAGTCAGCCACACTGTTTAAATTTCCATCTCAATGCCAAGAAACCAGGAATTGAAGTGTATGCAAGGCGATGAAGCCGGCCAGACCGGCAGCAGACCTTAGCATGCTTCGAAGCAGGACAACGTCAGGCTGAAGTCCTCCCACGCGCAAACCAGTACAATCCCACCATCACAGGCAGCAGTGCTGAATAACTAGTTTTATTCTTAGATCTTCACCACTGCCTTCTGGCTGCCCTCCTGAAACACAAGCCTGTGGTGGTGTAAAGCTGCTGTACGGGACAAGCCTAGTACTGCTGACATCTGTCTTTGGCCATGAAAATAGAGTTGCCCAGGATCATCACCACCACAGACACACTGGCTACTGAAGCAGACAATAAGTCAGACTAATACCCCATAGCTGCCTTTCTGTCTTTCTTTCCTCCACTCCCTCCTTCTCTGAAATCATATTAGCCCATGATGTGAAAGTGCATTAACGCTACTGTTTATGCTATGGCCTCGGTGCTTGATATGACATTCACTTTGAAATGATCCACGCCATCACCAAGAGACACTTAACATTGTTTTTCTTTTTTTTTCCTTTTTTGCTAAAAGCTTGTTAGAAATTCTGTTTTAGAAAAAAAATAAAAATAAAGAGCTTTCAGCAGGATTTGGCTCCTTGCTGCAACTTTAACTGCCTAAAAGCTGCACTGGTCTGTCTTTAACAGTGTGAAAAGGTCTGTTTTTACTTACTTAGTCCAATAAGATCCGTTTATCTTGTTTTATGCATCAGTGCATAGCGGAAGAAAAAAAAGGGGGGGTATTGACAGGGAAGTGCTACAGTCCAGAGTGCAGGTGGCGCTAGCCTAGCCATGTCCAGGCTCCATTGCTGTTATAAACAGACATGGGATGCTCTGGAGGAACTGTTTAGGCGTTAAACCAAACACACGACATATCTGACAAACAGTTTACTTTCCGTGTTGCATTTTTTCCACAAAACATGGTGCCTGCCCCATTTTTAGTCCAAACTGATACATTCCGCAATCGGGTTCCTGATATATGCACGATTCATGTGGGACAGTATAAAGATGCACGTTCACACACTTGGACGGAGCAGTCTGCAACACAACCATACTTACGGTCTTCAACATGCATGCTTGTGAGTCTTGTAACGGTTGGGTCCAATTAGACATCATACGTATACACATATAAAAAGACTGTTGCTTGTTTGACGGCGAACTATGGGCGGCAGATGGATACTTGATAAATAAATTCTCCCTAGACCGCCATGTTTTCATGTTGCATGCCTCGCATTCCACCTCTGTTTTACAATCGCTAATGTGCTTCTCACAGCTTTCTTGTTTTCCTCTAACGCGACCAAAAATGACTCGCGGTCTGAGTGGCAAAATGGTCTCGGCTCAAGAAGATGAATCGCTTTTCTATTCTGGGCTCCATGTCGGCTCCACAGCTAATAGGAGCGTAAAACATCAAACATCTGACCACATCTTTCTTCCTTTATCTTTTTTATAAAGATATGCGCACTTTTCATGATGCTGTGGAATTTCTCAGGTTTGGCTGACTGTACTGATTGAAAGATTTAAACCAGGATTTTGATAGCTGGAAAGTTACAACTCAGGGTTTTGCAATAAGAGATGGAAGTGATTTCAAAAAACATGAGACTAACGTTGCAGTTGTGTAAACTGGTGCTCAAAATGTCTTATCTCACTCTCTTTAGTTCTCTCTCTTAAACACACACACTCACATAGACGAGCATACATAGACAGGGTGTGACTCATTTAGTCAAAGGATGACTGGACGTCAGGGGATATCGTGCTACTTCATTTGACAATGTGACTGGTCATGATGAAAGCAATGACCAGATCTTGTAAAATTCCTGCTGCTGATTCAAAATGTGGTCACAGTTACCTTGAAACCACACACAAAACAAATACATGTTGCAGAGCAACAAAGAAGTGTCTGCAATAAGAACTGACGTGAAGCAAAATAACAATGGTCTACAAGCCCAATTTCTATGACAGAATGATGGTGAAGAAATGTTTAATACAAAAAAAGTACTCTAACTAACACACACTCTGGACATGTGTCTTCCATTTGACTGTGTCGCTCATTACAGGCATCGCAGAATCACACTTAAACACCAAGCAAACACCACCCCTCTCTGTCACCTGTTGCTTTGGCGGGCTGGTCGATCGACATACATCTGACGCTGTGGGTCTGATACGGGCACACTCGGTGGCTGTGCCCCATTTGCTCACCTGATTACAAAAGCAGCATGCTATGCGCACCAACTCCAAAAACAGGTGTTGTGAAGCAAGCATAGACAAAAGAGAAGAAAGTGAGCACAATGTGGAGCACACGCCGAGCAAAATAAGTTATCTGACCTCGTTGTGGACAGCCGAACATCTGCACTGAAACGAACTGACTACCTTTAAAGACAGTGGACTGATCCTCAAAGCAGGCGTGTTCCTAAACCGGCCAAGTTTCCATTTTATTATAGGAAACACAGCTACTAAATGTGGAAATATAAAACAGAAACTCTGTGAAAAAAAAGATTTTCAAGACAACGTAGAGATCCGTGGGCAGTTGTTGGAGGCCTTTCTGGACAGTGTAAAGCTAGTCAGGGTTCCCCGTCATACTAGTAATGAGGGGCAGAGGACTGTGATAACTGTTAGCTAATCAACACCGGCGCATAGCCAGTGGCGTGTGGTGCAGCAGGCGTCTAGCCCCATGACTCAGGGATTACAAACTAGGAATGACTGGGGATGGGACAAAGTGCATTCACCAGGAACTCACTACAGAATATACCACATCAAGGGCATGAGAGAAACTCATGTGGCCAACAGAAAGACATGGAAACAGAGGGAGAAAGGGAAAGGAGGGGCGAAGAACGCTAGTGGAGGAATTGAGTCAGTGGGTGGGTGAATGACTGAAAAGAGTAACAAAAAATGCTTGTTAATGCTTTCTTTTCCTCTCTCCTTTGCTTTGGTTGTTGGTGTTTTTATGTAATGCAAATAAAATGAGAAGCTCCGAGAAAGGCACTCTAGCCATTGTGATCTCTTTTGCTTTTATAGCCATTTACTGTAGCCTCATTGGCCACACCTTGGTAGCTCCTCAACCCCTTACTCACCATATGCTTATTATTTAGTCGACTGCTGTCTGTGGAGCTAGCACGCCTTTTTTTATGACTAAGCTTTATAAGCAAATATTAAGGTGTGTAGTCACGAGGGAAGCATCAAGAAAGACCCACGCACAATAACGGTTTTATGTTTCTATGGGCAACGCAACAGATGTAGGAACCAGTGAATGGCTGGCTGACTGGATGCGGGAATAACCCATTTAATGAAACAAAGTGGCACCACTGTGCAACACGGGAAAAAAAGAAAGAAAGAAAGAAAGAAAGAAAGAAAGAAAGAAAGAAAGAAAGAAAGAAAGAAAGAAAGAAAGAAAGAGTCATTGTGAAAGCCTAACTGTCACAGGGAGTCCCATTGAGCAAACTGGTATCTGTTGCCCTCTAGGGACAGTCAAATCCCATTCAAATGAAACCTCATGTTATGTAGGTGAGGCACTGGACTAAAGTTTTGATCTCACAAACCAGATAGTCTTCAGTTCGACACGCCAGACATCAGAAGAAAAACTGACCCGTTTGCTCTGTTTGGCCCAGTTCATTGACAGACCACATCAAGAGAAGCACAGATCACCCAAACAGTGTTTGCACAGCTGCTAGCCAGCCACGCACACTCAAACACTGGCATATATTACACTGTGCTACTCAAGCAGTGCTGTCACAAACGCACTAAAGAAAGAAAAAAAAAAAAGAAGCTTATGTAACTCCCTCTTTCCTGACTCAAGCTACTACTCCTCTCCACAGTGCACCAACATGAGAGGAACCATGAAAGAGAAAGTAGGTGAAGTCCTTCTAAGAGTCTACTGTTTTTGCCATGGCCTGTATGTGCTTGTGCGTCTGCTGCCTGTTTTAAAGTGTGGATTTGGATGCCATATAAGGTCTCTCGGAAGAAACGTCAGAACTGCCAGTTACAACAAAGTGCAGCATTTTTGATCAGATAAAACTGAACCTTGCCAAAGCTCTTTCTATGCTTCTATGCATACCACCCAGCAGGGCATGTTCACAAAACATTCCTGTCTTTCACTGAACCTCGACCTTCAGGCCTGGCAGAGACATAAACCAAAGAGGCACTGCTCATTCAGGTCTAAAAACTGTATTGTAAATAATTAACTCTGTTGAATATTAAATCCATCACTGGGCAGCCTTAATAAATGTTTCTCAAATGTACTACAATACGCCCGGTGAGGTAATGTTCTACTCTATCTTTCAAATTAGTCTCTGTAGAAATTTCCTCGTGGCTACAGAGTGCTTTCAGCAACAACAACCCCACCGGCTGAGTCACAACAAAGTAAGCTTGGGGTGCTTCGAAGTGAATCCCGTAACAGTGAAGTAAGCAGTGTTATTTTGGGTTTACCTCTGGCCCTGGCAGTGCGCGAATGCCTTTTAAAGAGTTACCTCTGCTGTCACTTCCGTCAAAAAAAGAAAACAAACAAAAGCAAGGTGGGCTAGAAACCACTTGAGCCTGTTAGCAGGGTGTGCATGCATGTGCAGTGTGTGACTGCAGGTGTTATTCAAAACAATGCCTAAATAGACCTAAAACTGAGCTGCCATCACCACTTGCTGCAGAGCTGCTTCTCACAGTAACAGTCCAAGAACTTGACCTGTGTGGACTACTTTCTTTCAGTAAGCTGTAAGCAAAGGGCGAGTGCAACTTGGTCGTGCCTGTAAATTTGTTATTTCTTATCAGGCTGAAGAACTGCCTTGGGCATTAGTAGCGCATCTATCTTGCGACTATGGTAACACCAAGAAGTAAACAAGAACAGTGTGCGTGCGTGTGTGCATGCAAGAGGGAGGTGAAGAAAAGATGTGTTTGTGTGAAGTTGTGAACTGCTCCTTGGCAGGCTTGGCTTGACCTAAGTGCACCCAACTTAGCGTAAGTAGGAGCGAGAGTTGCGAAATGCTTTTGCAAGATTGTGCTACGCTTTGGCAACAATTCTGCAGCTGTCAGCAGAATTTGCGAGTTTTGTGTGATGTGCATGTATGAATCTATGCTCTGCAGGTATTGACAGCAGGGAGAAGGCGGTTAATGTGGTGAGTCACAGCCCCTTAGTGGGTCAGCACTAGCAATTAGTATCAGATTTCCATGATGCATCAGTGGTGCTTGCTACTCTGCTAATAGGTTCTCTGCACCTGAACTGCAAAAGCACAGGGGGATTGGTTAATGTAAAAAGCTGCTGAATGCAAATCCTGCAAACATGCCACCATATGTAACGAAAAAAAAAAAGATAAAGAGAGAAGTGAAACCACGCAAAGGTTTAAACCCCAACACGAAAACAGCTTACAGTTGCGGCCTCCCCTGCCTGCGCCCTGGAGCGATCCAAAGGGTTCTGGGCAGTGGAGTTAAGAGAGAGGCAAGCCTCAGCACTGCAGATTCATCACCTCAGCCTGCCTCTCCTGCCTTCTGGAAAGTCAGTTTCAGCCACTAAAGGAGGAGGTGGTGGGGAGGGAGGCAGAGAAGAAAGGGAGAAAGAGGAGGCAGTGGGGTTGGTGGGTGAGGGGAGGGGGTTATTAGGCACCACTGCCTGTCTCCCATGCCGGCTGGGCAATATGCCTTGGATTTCTCCAGCATGGCATGGCATGGAATATACGGGTCAGTGTTAGGTGAGATCAAAGCAGGATTAGAGAGACAGGGTTACCATCTGTACAAAAAGAGGAAATGTGGCAAAACTTAACTCGGATAGCTGTTCATGCTTGAGATCATCAGAGAACTGTCATAAAACATACAGTGTGTCTTAAAGTGGCAGCTACACACATACATAAACAGTAAAAGTCACACTGCTGTTTGCATGTACTAGTAAAAATTTCCAATGCTATGCAAAGCAGCACGCTTTGTGATGACTGATCACAAATGTAAAAAGTCCAGTGTCATAACTTTTTTTTCATATTAGCACATCATCACATCTTAAACAGTCACACCTGTCAGAGCCGGATTTCTAGCAATAAGGAGCACACACACACACACACACACACGCGCATGCATGCATGCATACAGTCTATTGCAAGACTCTAGACCCTCAGGCGCTATTTAATCTTTCTCAAGTCTTGCCTGTAGAGTCCAATATTGAGCAACCAGCAGCGCCTTGATCAAAGAAATGCGTTCAGGACGTTATGTCCCTCTCTCAGCTCATCTACTTGTTCTCGAGAATTAACAGCGTGCTTTACCGTGAGCGTAATCCGGAGACAGCCGATTGTGTTACAAGGAAACATTGAGGAGTAATGTACAGTAAGTCTCGTGTTAGCTGTCAAAGCGCTCAGAAGAGTTGAGATTACTCACCGTCCATTTTTTCAGCCTTTATGATTGTTAACGTCGGTTTCATATCGACAGCTGCCGTCATGATCATCAGATCAGCGTGAATTAATAACGCCGCCTCCCTCTTTAATTCTAACACCTCCAAAAGCGCAATATATGTATGTTTCAAAGGAAAAAAATCTTCTCCTCCTCCTCTGGCGTCCCGATCAGTTCTTGATTTTGTAAAAAAATATATATTTATATATATAATATTCTCCTCTCACACTAAAAAAAGAAAGGAAAAAGGAAAAGAAAAGAAAGAAACGATTCAGATTCTTTTACTCCTAACTTATCTTTCTCCCTCTCCGGTACACACACTCCCTCTTTTCCTCGTTCTTTCTTACTCACTCACTCACACACTCACTCACTTACTCCCTCCTCTGTATCTGTGGCTATGGGCGTTGCATTTGCGAAGAACCAGAGTGCGACGACAGAGAAAGGGGCGGTGACTGGGTCTAACTTGCTAGCTGATTCACAATTCAATTACAAGGACCCCCCCACCCCACACCCACCTCTTCCACACACCCACACACACACACACCAGCTCATGTGAAAGCTGTTACCTGTGACCCCGAGGAGCCTACATACGTCATCGCACGCACTTGGCGCTTTGCTCTTGATGTTGAGAAACACGCTGGTGATTTGATGATGAACATTTTAAATATGTATACACATATTTTTAAGAGAGAGTAACGGCAAAAACGTCTTTATCACCTAATTTAGCATGCCAAAACATTAGGAATGAATCAATGTAGATCTATAAATCAGAGTCTGGGGCATAAGGTACTGGGGAAAACAGCAACACTTTTAGCCCAACCAGTATTTGAGACAGTTATTAAATAACTGTGTGGAAATAGTACTAAAATCTCAAAACAAATCAGCTATATAGCTGAGATGAAGTTACTAAGAGCTAAAAGAACCTGGCCTGTCTCTGTCCTATATTCTGCGGGTCCAGGCATCCTCATAACTTGTAACTCACCCTCATAAACACCTCAGAGTATTTCCTGTTCAGGTTGCAGAGATCAATAAAAGCCAGCCACGTCTGTGTTCTTTATGCTGCTGCAGCACAGTCATAACAAAGTTTGTCTTTACAAACAGTTGCCCTATTAACCTTTATTGAAAATTAAGATATAAAAATAAAATAAAAATAAGGCGCAAAAGTAGTGCGAGGTTTAGTTGTCTGGATGTTTAAATCGATCTGCGTCACCGAGACCGTCAATGAAAATCTAGTTTGGGAAATGCAAACTGCTTTTTCTTTAGTTTTCTGCTTGCTTTTTTTTTTTATCTGCCAATAATCAGGAACAATGACCATGCCTCACTGGAAATTGAATCATGAATTTGTTCTGCTGCTGAAAAAGAATAAAGACAAAAGAAAGACTGGGCTTTTTGCCACAGTAGGACTCCACTCTCCACAAGCTACTACCATCAAGGAACACCTCCCATGGCAACAGAAGCAGTAATAACAGATCATTCATTTTTAACCAGGTTTTGTAAGAAATTTAAAATGTAAATAGTTTTCTTTAGGGCACATATCCCACAGCCAGCCCCATCGTAAGAAACCTAGTTAGAATGAATCAATGGTACATCCTATGATGCACATCCACACGATACATCTGCATGTCCTGTACACTTGTACGTCTAAATGGGGCGATCTGGGAGGAGGCTGGGAAGCCAGGGATATTGATCACGCATGGATATTTTTCAACTGGTGGTACTTCACCGACTCCATTAGCAGCCCTGGATCGGGTTTCATTGCCCTGATAGGAGCCTCATCTGGGAGGAGTGCTGGTGGGTTCTGCGGTGAGAAAAGCAGCCTCACCAGGGAGGGAGGGGGGGTTTTAAAGCAGAGGGGGTGTTGGAGGAGAAGAATGGAGGAAGAAACAGTAGCTCTCCAGCAGTCAGCACGTCGGTCTCTCAAACGCTCTGACTGAACCTCTTTGTCTTCTGTTAATGAACTCCCTTGTATCTGTTCTTAAAAGGACAGCCTGGGTCCTTTTGTGCCTAAGGGCAGCCATTTAGAGTTTAATGGTGTTGCTGACTAATATCTGGGCTGGTGACACTCTGGATGATTTTCACTTTGTTCCTGTCCATCTCTATTGGTTTAGATATTTTGTTAATATTTCATTTGATTTTAGTGGTCTATTCATGCTGAAACGTGCATACTAATTGGTAAACTAATATCTTAATAATAATCCTGTTAAAAAGTGATTACAAAAGCTCTTTAAATTCTTGGCTCTGCTATGCATCTGAATATATTTATATTATGTTAGTACATTGTTGAGCTGTTTCTCAGAGCAGTGGCCATTGCCTTAGATAGTCTGGTGTACAATGACCCTTAAAAGCAAGGCGAACAGCACTCTGACATGAGGAAAGGTTAAATGCTAAACAATCAGCTTCTCATCATCAGTGGTACAAGTTCATTATAACACAGTTTTGAACAATCTGAATTCCATAAGCAATTGCTAAAACAATCGTGTCGTTTTCTTTTTAGCAATAAACATGAAACGATCGTCTCATGCATGTACAGTACCCCCAGGACACATGTCCTAGATCAAACAAGTTTTGGTTGCAGTGTCTCTTTTTCTTCACCTGGCAAATGCTGTTTCCATGGTTTTGACAGTTAGCTGCCTTCACTCATTTGTGTTGCTTTATAGCACCCCCGGCAAAAACAGCCTTCTCTCTCTCTCTCCTCGCTGCTGCTTGCTGTCAGTCTCTTACTGGCACATCTGTGCTTTCTGCCTGTCTATAATCCTCAGATGTAACCGTTGCACCTGCTACTTTTCACAGAGTTAACTGAAAGGTTATTTGATTTAGAGCAATCCATACAGCTGTCAAGTGATATTTGTCTTTGATGGCGGCGCCCTCGCAGTAGTTGCAGGAGCCTTGGATGCTCTGAGGCTTTCGATGTTTGGCGTGTGCATTCTCACACATTTACAAACATGAATCTTTAAAAGATGACCGGGATAAAATCCCAAAGTCCCAGAGAATGTCTATGATCTGATGGGTATGGTATGTTGCGTGAATAGAAGCCATTTAGCATGTAATCAATCAGTCATTTATTTACAGCCACTCAAGCACACACACACATATGGGACACGCACACGCACACACACACAGGGCAGACAGTCAAACAGTAAAACAGTGGGGTCCTTGTGGCTTCTGTCTAACAGCTCAGTCTCAGCTCTATCTGTGGTGGATGCTGTCTGAAGGTGCCACAGGCTGGATGCACTCCTGCTGAGATCAGAGGGTTAGCTGGGACAGGAGTGCTGTGTCCCTGTATGTGTGAGTCTGTCTCTGCTCATAGATGTCTACTGTGCTTGTGCACATCTCTTTCTTATGCCTCGCATTCCAAAATCTTTTTCTTCCAGAATGTGTTTGTGCGCGTGTATGTGTTTTTGTGTGTATGTGTGTGCGCACACGCCGTTAAGTTGTGTGGATGTAAAGTGCACTGGGAAAGTAGCAGGGCCTCCCTGAACAAAGGCTCAGCTCTTTTCTGAACAATTAGCTCCGCTAAAAAGGACATCTCTTCCTCCATTAGCGGCACCACGTGCCCCCCATCACTCCATTGTGCAGATAATTCAATTATCCCCACCCCCCTCCGCGTCTCTTTGCCTCCCAGACCTCCCTTTACTTGTCTTGCGTTCCTCTCCCTCCCTCCCTCCTCTCCGTTATTAGCACAGTCTCACAGTCTGCTAGTCCTCACAGCTAAAGGGATCATACATCAGTGTTGCTCTATGTTTCATATGAAAAATGAAGGTTGTGTATCATAGTAAATAGCAACGCCCAAAGGAATGGTCCACTCAGTTAAGAAACAAGCAGTTGTTGGATTCTTATTTTTTCTTCCTTTGGTTAATTGTTGTATAAATTCAGTTTATATTAAAATGCTAAAGTGAGCAACTGACCATTAACTACTACAAAGTGGACTTGAGTCAACAACCAACGCAAATTACGGGATACAGTCAGAGGAATTCACTTTTACTGCTACTGGTAAAGTACACTCATTGTTGTTAAAGGCTGTGCATATTGCTATGCTCACGACATAAACATTAAAACAATGGGAGGTCTATCACAGGATTCGTTAAAGCACCACCTTTCCTGGTGAGCTGGCATCTGTTGCATCATCACCCCCGTCAGTGATTGCATGTCTTTCAGAACTGCATGTTCTCCTACTGAAGTGGTTTGTAATTAGTCACTGCGCTATCAAGAGGAACTTACCACACGAACACTTCCTAGAAATATGGCCTGTAGAACTCTGGGAAAGGAAAGTTTAAAAAATGATTGGTACTTAAAAGCGTTTCCAAAAGAGAATAAATAAATAAAATTAAAACGCTAACAGGGAAGAAAGCGATCATTTTTCAATCAGGGTACAATGCCATGAGCTGTAGGTGAAAAGAGGAAAAACGCATTTCTGACGATCTCAAGCAATATTTAAAAAAGGCTTTGGAGGAAATGGCTCATCAAAGGAGAAGAAGTGAAAAAATTATTTCAAGATTTCAGTTCACCGAAGCAGAACTTTGAATTATGGGATAGAGATTCCAGAGTGGCTCTATTGTAAACCATGTCTCAGAAGCCTAATGTGGAAACTCATTCAAACGGTTCAGACATCTAAAAATAAAACTACAAATGTGCAGTGTAGTAGAAGCAGATGAACTCTTCACTATTTTTATTGACTTGCATTTCTTGCTTTAGCTCTATCGCCATGCCATGCGGTTCAAATGTGCACCGTCGTGTAGCCCATTCCCCCGCAGTTGTCTGTCGCTTTTCCGTGTTTCCACTCTTGTTTTGTTTTATTGTTAGAGGGGGAAGTGTGCGCTGGCCTGATTAGTATCAATGTTTCCTCCTTTCCCATAACCCTCCAGACCCCCGCAGGCTGCCTGTTTACTTTTAGAAAATAAAAAATGGGCCTTCGCCCGTGAGGACGTGCCCTCATCAGAGGCGAACCCCCCCCCCCCCCCCCCCCCCAACTCCACTCAAGGCCCCACATCTTAGATCCTCCTCCCCTCATCTCTTCTCCTCCCACCACTGCAGTCCCACTTCTGTGACTTCTCTTTTTCCCTATCCATATTCGCTCCTAAAATTGTACTCCACCCCCACCCCCCAATTCCCCTCCTCTTGCAACTGTCCAGCTGTCAAATCACATCATATAAAACACAGGCCAATGGTCTCTGAGTGCCAGATCACAGCTGTGTCTGCGTGTACTAAATGGGAGTGCATGTTTAAATGTACAGTGAACTCAGGAGAGCCTGGGAGTGAATGTATGTGTGTGTGCGCCTCCCTGTATGTGTGTGTGTGTGCCTGTTTCACTGAATGGAAGGATGCTGTAATACAATACACACAAGAGTGCAGGGTGTGAATTTAATGAATGAATACGCGAGTGTGTATCACTCCAGGATGTTGGTGGAGCGTGTTTGCATGTGTGCGATTTCTGTGCCTGGATTTTGGTGAGATTGTGCAGAAATGCACGCTCACTCTTTTTTTAGCACACACACACACACTCATACTTAGCTCACACGTGCACATAAAGTGAGTTTCCTCAGTAGGCGTTTGCAACAGATCCTTTGGTGTGAGTGTTGGAGAGTATAGAGTAGAGCTGGGTTAGTGTAAACATCACCATGGCATGGCTGTTGTCAGGAAGCAGTGTGTGTGACATTGGGCTCAGGGCCAAGCATGTAACATCCAAAATCCCTGCCTCACATCTGCTCTGTACTCTTTTCTTTCTCACAGTAACACTTTTCATTTTAAACACACCCGGTCCATTCACAAGGGGAAAAATAGTGACTTCAGTTGCAAAATCAGGCTCTAACCACTTTAAAAGACACACAAAATATTTCATCCCAAATATCCAAGACAGACATAACATGTTTGCATTTATATTTATAGCGCCAAAGCAATGTTTCATGAATATACATAAAGAGGGGCGTTAAAAGATGTGAAAAAAATAACAGAATTCAAAACTGGCAAAACCTCAGTGGTCTGAAAAAGAACAAGTATGCGTTCAAACACGAGAAATCTCCAAAGCTCTGCTTGCACAGCACCAGAAACTTAAAATTGTTTGCACCTGTAGTTCTAAGTCTACACAAATCGTTTGTGGGTATTCAGAATTTGCAAATGTGAAATTATTAAGAGAAGTTTCTCTTTGTTTTTTTCAGTTTGAAAGAAATGAGTCAAATCAACGGCTCGGGGTGTGGAGACTGTGTCAGAGGTTATTGAGCAGCTTTTTGAGGTTAACAGCAACTCATAACAGCGTATGGTGGTAGGACAGAAACCAAAGCAGTTCTTATGACACTGCTGTTAAGAGCTAAATGACTCTAACCGCATCTCCAGGTGGCTCAAATGCTCTGAGACCTGCGGTCTCCATGGATTTTGGAGACGAGAGCGAGAAAAGAAAAAAAAAAAAGAAGGTCAGCACTCGGTCATTTTTTTCCACTTAGCAATGTTTATGTCAATGGTTTAGCGCTGGGAGGAATGAAGTGAGTTCTCCAAAAGAGTGTGTCTCTGTAACAAACATCAGCAAATCCCATCAAATCCTGACTCCCTCTTGTACTGGCGTTTGCAAGCATATGCACACACACACACGTACAAACACACACACATACACTCTCACACACACGTACACACACACACGAGCACTTAGCCCCCCTCCACCTCTCCAGAGACCAAACCAGAGGCTTGGGAAAAAGATGGCCGCCCTTTGGCCCCCTGTCTTGCCCCTGCATCCAGCTCAGGGAGGTGACGGAAGAAAGCCTGTGCCCCGCAGCACCCCTATCTTACTCCCGTGGCGTGTGTCCCAGTCCAACAGCATCAATCATTTTTGAGAAGTAGAAGAGGCCAGAGTCAAATGCAGGCAAATGCACTGGGAGGAATGTTCCAGTTTAAAATAAAACTAATTTGAAAAACAATGAACGAAAAAAAAACCTAGAAAGAGAGGGCTGTTAGAAGAAATATGGAGAGCATTTGCCCCCAGAAACAGAGTGGGAGGAAGACAGAGAACGTAAGAGAGGGGGGTATGAGGGTATCTGGTAAAGGCATTGCCCTCAGGGTCAGCATCACCAACATCCCCCGTGCAGCAGATGCAGAACAACGGCCAAGTTGAGACTCTGCACGCGTGCATGTGTGTGTGTCCTTAAATGTGTGCAATACCAAAGTTGTGGAGACATAAATCTGCTCCACTTTGGGGTCTCTATTAATAGGAGCAAAGCATGTCCACAGTGTAAATCATCACATTTTACTTTTGAAAACTTGGTTTAAGGTTAGGTTGAGGGTTAGGGAAGATGACAATCAGGTTGGACCCTTGTCCTGAGCTCCCCTTTTTCCCATCTAGCACACAGCAGGGACTTTTTTCACATAACTGGAAATACTCGGTTTTATTTAAACATTGATGCCTCCTGCATAGAGCCTATGCAGGCATTTTCCAGACAATTACCTTCACTATTCTGTACCAGGGAGCCGATAAGTTAAAGGCTGTCAGCTCTGACTGAAACAGGCATCGGGGTTTGACGTTCATGGTGACAATACATGTGTTAAAATAGCTTTATTGTGTTATAACAACAAAATGAGCAAGATTTGGTGTGTGCAATGATCGAAGAGATGAATCCATTTAGCATACAAACTCTTTTGGTTGCTCTTTGTTGTTGTAGTGCCGAATCACATACAGGAAGGATTAAAAAGGAGGCAAATTTTAATCTCTATTTCCTTACAGATTACCACTTCTGCGTCTTGTGGTTTCATACTAGCTATGACAATGTTTCTGTCAAGCAACTAAGGGTCTATTAGGAACTTTAACATTTTATTGTAAAAGGTTAACTTGATCAAAACGCTATCACAATTAAAAATTGTTAAATTATGGGTCCTGGTTGACAATCAGTTATTAAATACTACATGCATTTGAGATCAGACTGATGATTTCTTACCTGTAGGACACATTTCACGTCCGTCCGGAACCTCCTGCAGGGGTATATCGTGAGGGTAAAGGGGCTGTGATGGGTAATACTGCTGATGAGGGTGAACCACACCTGGGTGCTGGGTCTGTGGCCCCATTGCCACACCTCCACTCTGCCTCTGGAGACAAAATGCACAATGGAGACAAAATTTAATTTGTAATCATTTATGCACAAAATGACAAACAGAATGTGTAGCTGCATGCAGAGACTAGAATCTTAAAATTTTTTTTTTTTTTAAATCGCCCAAACTTCTTAACCGAGAGATGGGGACTTTTTATTTGATGAACATTAAATAAATCAGTTAGCAACACTGAATGTGGTATGGGCTTAGTTTATGCCTCTAACAGTAAGTTATACAGTCTTCCTAATTGTGATTTTGGTTATAATGAGCTCGAATAGCATAGCTAATGAGGATGTATATGGAAAATGCTACTATTAAAACTTCTGTAGTGTGTGAGTGTTTGAATAAGAGATATGGTCAGGGTTTAAAATCACCCAAAATCACTTGAACCCTTGAAGAACAAGAGGCAAAGCCTGTTGTTTAGTGTGCCTTTCCATGGAATAATTATGCAGCTAAATTTGATTTGTTAACCAATGAAAAATGTTCACGTATGAGCTTATCTATACAGATAGCTGTCCGGTGGTTTTGTCCCAGAGCGTAACCTTGTATTTTGGAAACATTTTTTCATTGTATTCACATACAGATAACCCCTGCAGCTAAATTTGACTCATTCAGTTTATCTTTGCTCTGTTGTTTTATCCTGCTTATCACAGAACTGTTCACGTAAGAGGCTGCACTGGGGGGGAAGTCTAAAGTCAGCACTTGGCAGCAGAGCTAAAGAGATATGAAATTCTTTGACGAAACAAGAGGCAGTGGGGAAGAAGATAGCCATTTTTAGTAAATCAAAATCTACCTTTGACCACTGATGAAGAACATCAGGAAATACCATTCTTTAAAACTGGCGGCTTATAGTCAAATATACATAACTATACTTTTCATACAGCCTAGAATGAGCTTACATCAATGTCCAGGTTATGAATACTGATATACAGTGTTTAGCCTGTTGATGCTGGAGTAATACATTCTCAGCATTCATGCTACGTGCAATTTATCTGGAAATGAAATTATGTTGATTTCACAAATGTCTCACTTACAGTGTCATTCAGTAGAAGACAGTTGACTTTGTAGCACAAGGAAAGAGACTGAGAGCTACAGCATCCTATGTTTTATGTCACATGTGTAAGTGACAGCCCCGGCAGACAGAGTGACTGGCAATCTGATAAGCAGCTCCTGTTTAAGCACAGCACCATTTATCAGTAGCTATCTAGCTTTATGGATGACTAACATGACCAAAGAATCAAGGAGGCCAGTTTACAAGGTTCTTGATAGATTTGCATTGGGGGGGGGGGGGTGCGCGTCTTCTATCAAGTCAGTCAGCAAAGGAGGGAAACTTAGATAGGGAAGAAGGGAGCCACATGGAGGATTTATGGAGTAGACAGGCTGTCGCAGATACCAATGAAGATACTATCGACACCATAATATTCTTTGATCAACTCATGTAGAACAACTTTAAATGTTGGGGTCAGCCTATATTTGGAGGAGCCTGCCTTTATAATGCATGCTTTTATATGGCCTAACTGTTATTTTAGGCACTAAAGTATTGGGAAATCTAATATAAGTTTAGGGTCAAGTAATTTCTCCGGGGGACAACTACTGTATATGAAAATTCATATATTTTGGATGTGGGGCTTGCAATCCTCACCATCTTTGAGTATGAGTATTAGCAGCATCCCATTTGTTTTAATAATCGATGTTAAGCACATTGAGTTTATGTGTAGTGGAATGTGTGAAAA
Source organism: Oreochromis niloticus (assembly GCF_001858045.2). Taxonomy (NCBI): domain Eukaryota; kingdom Metazoa; phylum Chordata; class Actinopteri; order Cichliformes; family Cichlidae; genus Oreochromis; species Oreochromis niloticus. Next base: position 15,936,800 of record NC_031979.2, read on the forward strand.
TGACATTTTTTTCAAAACATTATACCTATTAATCAGTGAGAGCATGACATGCTTGCTGTTGTTGCAGAACTGAATACTGTATAGGACTTCAGCATTCTTATATAGCATGTATCTGAGGCTGTTAGATGTATTTTTTTTGGCCTCACTCTAGTAATCCAGTTATGCCATTCCATGTACAGAAAGGCATAACTTTAGAATATTGCAACACATTTTGCAATATGGTGAAGAAATCTTACAGTGCACATGTAAAAACAACTTCCATTGTTACAAGACGCTACATCTGTGTCACAATCAAACATATGTGCACAAACACATACTCAATTACCACCGAGTGGTTTTAAGAGGAAAGCCCTTGCTAGCAAACCAGGCAGATTTAATTAAACATACCTTTGTGTTACTTGAAAGAAATGTGGTCTATAGTGCAAGGGTTCTTAATATACTTAATACAAATGATGTGTTGTTAACAGGTTATAATTTGTTGCACTTATGCTTTTCTGCAAATACAAAATGTAAATATCCAAAAATAATAGTCCTTAACCGTGTCTGAAATCATACATCCATATGTCCATGCATCACCATTTTTTTAAAGTGAAATTTCTGCACCATGCATTCAAAGATTCAAACAACATGGAGTGCATAAATATCCAAAATCTAAATTTGCAACTCACTTTTGAGTAAAACAATGAGTGGTCTTCATATATTGTGGAGGTAATGAGTGATTCTGGGCACAGCCCTTGCAACCTGCTGCTGTTCACTCCATCCTTCATGTCTGGGGTTCTTTCATTGTGTTCATTATTTGTGCCGTTTGTGTGAACAAAAGATATGTAAAGAAAAGGACTAATTCAATGCATTACAAAAGGTAAGGTTTACAGTTACAAATGAAACTAATTGCATTTGTATCCATTTCATTTTCAACAAGCTGTTTGATTCTTTGAGTTTTTCTTTTTTTTTTGCAGCTGTTTTCTGCATACTGCCTTTGTGGAATACATAGAACTTAGATATTGTCTTAAAGAGAGAAAAAAAATATCAGAGCCTTTGCTTTTTGCTGATAATTTATGTAAATTCAAGAGAATAAAACTACCGAGGTGACATGGGCTCACCTTTTGACCAAGCTGCCCTTGTATACAGTAGTCTCAATTTCAAAGGCAAGCCCCACCACCTGAGCCAATTAGGAAACAGGGAGAGGGATCATTCTGTGTTTTGTATTAGAACGGGGTGGGGTTGCCATTTGCATGTAACCTCAGTCTATTATCCTAATGTGCTGGTGCTCTGCATACAAATGGAGGCATTTATTTTGCAGCACACTGGCCTTCACCCTTCAAATGCTCACCTGACAGGAATCCCAATGTTCCCAGCAACTGTCTCTGACTTTGTATTCAGCGCTACCATTTGGAAAGTGTTAAGGGTTCTTGCAAACACACTGCTGCAAAGCACAGCGCGGGTGGCTGAGCTGAGAAAAGTGCTGGTCTGCTGGGATTGCCTGACTCCAGTTTGATTGGTTAGTGCCAAGGCTGGAGGCCTAGGTCTCATTATTTACAATATTACTTGCTAAAGAGAAGTACACGGTGCAGGCTTGTTGTGCAACACAGAGGAGCTCGAAAGGGCAATTTCACAGCCGTGTAGAGAATTGTCTTGTTCAACAGCTCTGTTTCCTAACTTTTGATGAAATCATGAGGAACAGCATGTACAGATACAGGCACTATTACTGCAAACCCTGGTGGAGTGAACTAAAAAAGAAATAGAGTATCCTCCTGTAAGGTGATGGAATCCAGAGTTGCTAATACACTGACAAGAACACCACTCTAATGCTCCTGCACACATTCCTGCACTGAGCAGTTTGCACACACACACACAAATGCTCATTCACTCACACTCGTGGATGGCTGTGTGGTAGGTAGCCAAGGCAGTCTTAACACAGAGATAATTTACGAGGGAGGTCTTACCAGTGTGCCCAGACGGTCACAGGGGTGAAGGGCTGGGTAGGAAGAAACTGGATCCATGTAGTAACTCATCACGGACACTGTGGACAGGAGAAGCAGGGCCTGCTGAAGGGATCAACGTACAAACAGTGCAGGCAGAGAGAAGCAGCCTATCCGTCACACGCTGTTTACACTTTGTGTGTGCAGGTCCATGGTATATGTGCATGTATGCATAGGTGTGTGAGAGAGGAAAAGCTGGGAGAGGAAAGGGGGTCAAAAAAGAGATGAGATAATACGGGGAAATAGAAATTTGAGCTGTTTTTAAAAAAATACAACATCTTGTCATCATGTCATTTTTTACATTTGTTTTTGATTTACAATATATATTTGTGTTACCTTATTTCTGTTGACATGTAGTCAATCAATCAATATCTCACATTGCGCTACTTCATGGTTTAAGTCTGACAGGATGTTATTTTTTTAAGAAAATCTTTGGATGTTCTCAACAAAAATGGATTTCAGCTGAAGTAAATCCATCCACTGAGCGAATCTAACATTTCCACCACTTCTTCCACTGTCTTCCTCCCTCCCATTACACCAGTCTGCCTCCTCCTTTCATCTACCTCGCTTCTTCCTCCTCTTCTCCTTCACCCTCCTTCCTCCTCCTCCTCCTCCTCCTCTCCTTGCCGCCCTCCTCCACGCTTCTGCTTATCACTTAACATTGTTTACTCAAAGCAGCACCAACAAAAGAGACTGAAAAGTGAACTGAAGGACTGCATTAGAGGTGGGTTGTGATATGGGCAGTGTTGTGTTTCATACAGGTCTCATCTTCGTCACATTCATATGTTAAGCAATTTGGCATTTCTAGTCTGTGGCAGCTGCTGACAGAAAGATGTGCAGCCGCTCAATGCTTGCAGATGTTCGGCATATCAAAATAAATAAATAAATAAAATTAAAAAAAGATTCAAATGCTTTTATTCCCGTAGAAAGAAAAAAATAGCACAAAGTGAATAATTACTTCTGTCATTCAAACGCATGCCTACTTTTAGCCGTTCAAGTCTCTCTGATTTATTGAGAAAAAGGCAAAAAAATAAAAAATCAATAAATCAGTGCTAGATAAAACATCCATATGGGTCTAACTCCACATTTAGTCATATAAAGAGATGCTATTTATATATGAAGCTACATTTCGGAGCTCTGTTAGAAGTCAGTCTAAACCCCGCTAATTGAAGGCAATTAGCAATCCTGAAATTTCTTTTCTTCAGAGAAAATAAAATAAAACAAAAACGTTAAGGCAACTTTTTATGCGCAAAATAAGTAAAGGTGGAACAGGTCGGAAACAACGCGTCACGCATTCGGAAGAATTCCTGACGGGAAAAAACTAAAACTTTAAAGCCAACACTTTCCCTCTTGTGGATCAAAGGAGCGACGAGCGCAGATAATAACAGCGTCTTCTTATTCTACCACTGACCTGTAAGAAGATGCAGAAAGAAAAGGAGAAGAAAAAACAACAACTTTGCACTTACCGACTGCGGTGTTTAAAAGTTTCCTGTGAGCGCTGGACAGCTGAGTGTGACAGCTGAGCGGTGGACTGCAGAGATGCTGTACCTGCCTCGCAGCGAATCCCACGGAGGAAGAAATGATATGCACACTTTTAGTCCCTCCCTCAGTCCTACGGTGATCCTCTCCAAATCCCATTTTTCCTCTGTATGTAGTCTTTGGACTTCACATGTGGTTCGCATGCAGCCAGAGTAGGTGTAAACTTGTAGAGAGGCTGTGCTGCCATGCTTTCCTCTATTTTCAGTCAGCTTGTGTTTCAAAAGCTTATAATATCTGTATTCTCTTTCACTAAATATAATAGTGTATTTTTTTTTAGCTAAATTAGATTTAGGTTTGTTTATTTCCTTTTTTTTTTTTTGGTTTGTTTGTTCCTCTTCCTCTGTCAGAGTCATGACAGGGGGGAAACAGCAGGGAGGCAAAAAACAAAGGTTTTGACTATGATTGCAACTGTTGACTTTCCTGTGATGTTGTCCTCTGACACCGTTATTTGTCTGACAAATGCAATTTCTTTCTCTCTCTCTCTTTAAAACAACAATCTCAGATGTCTGAGCATGTGTGTCAAGCAGCAATTTTACATCCTTGTATTGTCGGTATAACCTGGCACAGTATCCCAGACTTCTCAGATCTGGCATCAACCTAGGCTGAAATTACCTTTTAAAGGAAACTGTGGCTGTCAGATCAATTTGTCTTAGCAGAAAGCACCTGCATATTTATTTACTGTACATCACTGACCATCATATCATTCTCCAACCTTTAACTGCATGCATGCGGGACACTGATTAAAGCTGTGGTAGAAACACTGACTGCTCTTCTGCGAAATGAGAAGCCCCCCCTTCCCCGACTACAAGGCAAAATCTACATCCACCTGTTCTGATAGAGGATAGTGATAACTAATCGAGAGTGCGGAGTCTTATCTGTCTATTTGCTTATTCATTGCCGCATTTGTTTGCTTATTTCCACGCTGGAAACTCACAAGCTTTCCACTGCATTGCTCCCTAACAGCATGAAGCGCCAGCCCCCTCCCCGACTGCTTCTTCTCCCCTCTTCTCTCTCTCTATCAGCTCAGCACTCAACACTTGCGAGGCATCTGAAACACCTTGTGGCTCCATGATAATAGCGTGACCCCAGTGCCGCATTTGTTTGAATTAGAAAGTGCACGGTCCAAACCTCCTGACAACCACTGCTCTTACCAGTAAATCTTAAGTCTGGGGGGTAAAGAGGTGTGTGTGTGTGTGTGTGTGTGTGTGTGTGTGTGTGTGTGTGTGTGTGTGAGTGAGTGAAGAGCTGTGGGGATGTGGGGTGGGGGTCAAGTCCAAGGTGAGAGGCGTGAAGAAGTACCATAAGGGGCTTTCTCAAGACCTCATCTGAATCCCTTGGTGTTCTCAGGGCCTCAGCACTCTGGGCCCCCAGGGGACACAGATGGGCAACACGTCGAGGGCAAAAGGCGAGGGTATGACTTATTGCCATGTGGAGAGAAAAAGCACGAGACGCGCCCCCGTGATGAAACCAAATTGAATAAAAGCAGGGGTGAATGAGATCCAGATCTTCAGCCGATGCCCTGGCAATGCTGTTTCAATTAGCCGGCTCACCAGTTCAAAGGCGAGGCCCCAGATACACTTCTGCTCTGCATGAAGCTACTATCATCACTTTGCCCCTTGCCTTTCACCTCCCCATTACGGTGCCATCTTTTTCCGCTCAGAGCCTCAGCCTGTCTGCTGGCTGTGCTCATGTTTTACATTAAACAGATAGTGAACGCCTTGCCATCGCAGTCGGTGAAAACCATCAGTCAAACAACCTGCAGGATTTTACAACCTTTACAATCACTCTCTTGGTTTGAACTGCATCTGCATCAGCTCTGAATTAAACTTATGTTGGGTTATTTTACTAGAAGAACAATGTTTAATACATTTTTTTCTTGTTTTTCTTTTATCTAAAACCATGTGAACTAAAGGTCATGACAGCATTATGTACAGCCCATATTGATACACAACCCCTTATATAAAATATGGTAATATTTATACTGAAATTACACTGTTCTAAAGCATCACTTTAACTACGTTTTTCCTTTTAGCTGCGATATATAGGAATATTCATCATCCTTCTTGTTTTCTTGATGGTTTCCTGTCAGCTCACTGCTCAAATGCTGCAGCCGTTTGTCCTCCACTGGTACCCCACATCTTGTTGAGCAGCTCCAGACTATGAATCCTTTTGTCTCATTTTCTCAATTTGGATCTTCCAAAGATAGCACTGACAGGTGATATTAATGGTCTTTTATTAGCATCGTCCTGATTGCTACAGATTTTTTGGAAGCGCAAGATAAAAAGAGCGAGGGAGGAGAACAAAAAAAGAAGGAGAGAGACAGACAGAGAGGGAGAATATGGAAGTCCTCCACCCACCACTTCTCACAGGAGATCGCCTCTCTTTGATAGCCTGCCCGAATCTGTTCCCCCCATAGAAACTGCCCTGCAGATGTTGTTGCTGTATGTCGACTACAAAGAAGGAGCCCTTTATGAGAGGAACATCTATTTTGGGCCTCAGTGTTTCCGAGCTGTGGTGCTCAGCGAGAGAAGTGCAGGCCTAATCTTTCTGCTGTTGAAAACTCTGTTTTATTCTCTGCCCATGATATTTTTAGATTAAAGCGCAGTTCTAATGAATAAAGTAAGAATGTAATGTTTTATGACAGTATCAATATGCCATCACTGTGGTGGACTTGGGCCTAGAACAGCCTACGTTGCTATTGGCATCAGCAGACAGAAAAAGGGGTGGGGGTGGGGGGGCACATGGGACAGTAACCTCAGTGAAATCACGAATGTGGAGAAGCCTTTGTTTCGGGCCTGACTATACTCGTTTAGAAGCGCTTGTGGCTCAGATTTTCATCTTCAGCCACAGAACCGTGACTTTGTTGCACTGTTGACTGCGAGGCAAAGGTCTCGGGGGCAATATTAGCTCTTGATATTATTTTTAATTAAGGCACCAATCCTTCAGCCAAGTTGTCCAAACAGTTCTAAATAGGCTCTGTAAATCAGACAAACATCCTCAATATTTGATGGGTTGAGAGTGTGCACTATAGCCTCCAGATGGTTTGTGTTTCTCAAGCGTTTCACGAGGGATGGTACGGGACAGCAATCTTCTGTTCGAGTGTGCCTCTTGACAGAGAAGTTCCTCCAAATCACATGCTGAGTCGCTGGACTTCTGCCTAGGTCTTCTCTCTCTCTCCCTCTCGTGCTCTCTTTCCCCGCTGGTCTTCTGACTCCTCTGTGTGTGGATTTATCTGTAAGCTATGTGTGTGCACGAACTGTAGCTCTTGCTTTTTTGCCAGTCAATACTTTGTTTAATTAATTCCATAACAAGCTGATTCGTGCTGAAGCTAACACTATGCATTTGGTCTTTTACCCCCACCCCCCCCAAAAAAAGGCCAGCACAGCTCACGATATCAGGATATCGAGCAGTTGTGTGTGTCATAGTCAAAGCTGTTCAAAGCTAATGCATTCTTTGATAAGTGCAAATGTAATGGTGCTTAGGAAAAACAAATCAAAACACTGATGTTTTACACTAAAAGAAAAAAAAAAGATGGGAGTGTAGTAAGATGAAAGGCAAGCAGTCTGAAGATGTAGGGAGAGGACTCGATGCACAGTCCAACTTTCACTGGTTGATAAGCTGCTGGCCTGGCGCCAAAATCCCCATCCCTACCCCCCTCAAACACACACATACTCACACACACATGTTCAAACACCCCACCCAGTGGTGAGCACTGACCCTCACCAGCACCACCACACCAACGCACACACACATACACGCAGCACCACCACTCCAGTGGCGTCTCCAGCTCGCTATCCCTCTTCATTAGTGTCCCAGAACGAGATGCTTGTCATGTAATTAACAGAGGTTTTCTGAATGCCTGCGTAACGCACGCTCTCATTAGGACAGCGAAAGAAAGGGCTGGAGCGAGAGAGGAGAGGTGGAGAGGCAGGCCTGGGAGGCACGTAGAGGGAGAGCAATCAGGGGAGACAGATGGGGAGAGAGACGGACAGGACAGGGAGAACATGGGAGGGGGGGGGGGATAACGTGTTTAGAGCAGCAAGAAAAACAGTGACTTACATGTCGAGGGGCAAGGTTTCTGACTTTCAGCGTGCCAGCTAGGGACACAACTGACAATTACTGGGATCTGGACTAAATTATAACGACTTACCTCAGTCAACTGCTATTCTCGTTAATATTCAAAAAGTCTTCTAGAGGTCGTTTAAGCCAAGCCCTCCTCGGTTTTCTCTCAGGGTCATCGTATTTAAATGTGATGTAAAACGAAACAGATAAGTTGAGTATGAATAATGAGTATAAGTGTAAAGGGAAAGTTACCTTAGCTGTGGAAAAACATGTAATTGTGCTTATGTTTGAATGACTATCAGCCCTGATGACCTGTCCTCGGTCTCTATGGTAGTCGAGATAGGCTCCAGCCCACTTATTAGTCAAAGAAACAGATGAATACTGCTGTATATTTCCCAGCAGCTAACATTTAGCAGAAGACTGCAGAAAGTCTTGTTGAAGCTATGCCAGGTATAAAGCAAAATTGTGCATGTGTCATCCGGAACAGTTGGTTCTCTGGTGGATACTGTACCTGTGTGACCTGAGTTTTCTTCATCTGACACAGGTGGAGCCAGCTTAGAGGCCTATTGTATACGCTTAGGCTGGCATCACAGTACTTAAGGGCAATTATAGTTCATGGAAGGCTAGACCCTTGAATTTGGAATAAGGAAAACACACAATACAACCTACTAATCCATAATTGGATTAGAGCAACATCTTTTAGCATGTGCACAAAAGCATCTGATGTATTAACACTTCTTTAAGTGTCCAGCACACTTAAAATGTAGTGATCACATGAAAGTTCATGGAGATGCCCAGTAATGTGTTCCATGAAAGATTTCCTTCACTGCTATTCCTCCGAGGAGAGCATTGAGTAAGGATAAGGCTCTTGCAGAGTGCATAAGGATGCCCTATGGGTGCCCTGATAGCATCACACAGCTGATGAGAGAAACACTGTTTACACACTTTTGTGTCACGTAATAAATGATAATAAGACAACATAAGTGGGGGTGTGCACTAATAAAATACATATTCACCCTCTTTTAGCCTTATTCAATGCTACAATTCAAAGCCTTTTGAAAAAGAGTTTGGCTATCTTGGAGAAGGGTTTTAATCTAAGTCCTCGGTAAGAGAGGTAAACCCCACGTAGGTGACCAGAAAGCACTGGCCTGTTTTGTGAGCTGTTTCTAAATACAAATAAGAGGCAAGGAATTAGCAAAACATCAGCAAAGACAATTACAGCCTGCTAACCAAAGCAGTGGAACATCATTGCACATGTTCATGGAGACCAATAACCAGCAGTCTGTTGTGAGGCAAATGTTCTTAAAATTTGTTCAAATTTGTTCTCATATTTTATTAACTGTGCCTGACTCGGGGGGTGGGGGGTGGGGGGGTGTACTGAACATAAATGAAGGAAAGGAACTGTTTGTGTAACCTCAGAGAAGGTCTGACAAGTATTTTCAGCAGCTGTAGCTATGTTCACTGGTGCCATGATTTTTGTCTCTTCATGCTACAACAGTGGAGTGTAAAGTGTATTAATACTATGCCAATTGCAATTACAGTTATTAAATGTATGTCTGTGAGAATAAAAGGGATTTGAGTGTGTTTTTGAATGTAGACTCAGTTGTAACTGACCTCAGGTCAGCAGACAGCTTATTTCAAAGAACAGGACCACAGTAACCCTCAGCACACTCAGATATAATTCTGGGAACAGTTAAAGAGGCTTATACACTGAACCATTCAGAGATATACTGAAGGGCCAAATCATTGAGACCTTTCTGAACTAATCAAAGGATTTTAAAGGTAATTCTTTATTGAACTGGGAGCCAATGAAATGTCCTCAGTACTGGGGTAATATGTTCAAATTTCCATGTATGAGTGACTCTGCTTCATTCTAAATATGCTGGCAATCCATGGACCAAGAGCCAGGCTGAGAAAAGAATGCTCTAACTTTTGACATATATTTTTCTACGTGACAAAAAGCTGTTCTGGCGACTTTATTAATATGATCATCAAAACAAAAATCACCGCCCATGCTTCCTTACTGTGTTGGAAATAATTATGATATATATGAAAAAATATTTCTGTCTTGGCTAAAGGTCTAAAACGTTTCTAGTCAACCAGCAGTTAGTGTTATCAAAATGATAGGTACAACCGTATATCATCTGCATAAGAGTGAAAGGAGATGTTTGTATTTATTACAGTACCAAGCAATAGCTTGTTAAAGTTAAAGAGCAATGAACCCAGAGTAGACCCTTGAGGAACACCTGTTCTATTTGCGCACTTCTATAAGTACTTATTGAAACATAAAAACCGCTGCCCTTTAGGTATGAAAGCGGTCGAGAACCTGACTGAATCATGAAGCCTTTGAATTAAAATGTCAAGATCAGCAGAGTCGAAGGCAACAGTGAGATCAAGCAGAACTCAGAATGAAACTCTGTGAATCACTGTTGCTCTTCAGGTCACTGATGACTTTGGTAAGAGCTGTTCCAGTTCTATGATTTGTTACGAAACCATACTGGTATTCATACATACTGTCAGTTCAAAAATATTCCTTCTATATTTTAAAAACTTTTAAAAGAATTGGTCTGAGGAAATAACGATTAGAAATATATCTGTAATTATTGATTACCATTGGATCAAAGTGTATGATTGCAGCACAGTTACAAGAACCAGGAAAATTGCCTGTCTGTAAAAAACTAATGATAATATTTATTACTAATGTTAATAATGATTATCTTAATATGAGAATGTGGTTTGGAATTTGGTGCTCAGTGCTACCAGAAATAAACACAGACCGATTACACATTTTTCCTCTGATAACTTGAGATTTGCACATTCCTCCTGAGCTGTTTATGAGTGCAACACTAAGCGTTGCATATTAGTGTATATCAAGGCAAAGCAACCCAATCAGGGATATGAGACCATCAACCAGCTTCCATCTGATTTAAGAGGAAAGCTGTGACATAGGAAGCCTCACATTATGCTGTATCATAGTGCTGCGTTACAATGGGCAAGGCCGTGAAGCCATGTTAGGGGTCATGATGGCTGTCAAAGCGTCCCTGAAATGTTGTCGCCAGCCCATGAAAAACAACCTGGGCTTAGTCACCAAAGGAAATGTCATGTTTCAGATAACCACTTTTTTAATCTTCTTCCATCTGTTAGGTTAGGGAGGTCTTGAGTCTATATTGAGTCTGCAAAACCTACCTACGTATTTTGTGGCCACGTTTTGACCACAAAATACTCATTAGAGTCTTAATACTGATAATAATGCAGCCACAGGTAGCATTGCTGTTTTGTTCAGCATATATTTAGCCGGTGATGGGCTGTGGAGTAGCCTGCAGAGGAGGGGTTATCAGGGTGATGAGAGCAAAGAAGGAGCTGCTTTTCAGTGGCTCGTTTTCAAGGGGTTCTGTGCTGTGTTTTCAGTCCTTCCCTGAATGTGTGATGTAAATCATAAACACAGGTGTCATTAATTCTCTCAATTGAAACAAAACTGAAAAAAACTTGCTAATTGCACCAAGTTCCTTGTATGCAACAGGTAAGCAAACGTGTGAAGCAAACGTGTGATCCCAGCCAATTTCACTTTTTAGTGACTATTTCTAGAACCAACGAGGGTTTTACAGGGAAGTCTTTCATCTCAACTGGGGTCGTCTCTTATCCACTTTCACTCTCTCAGTCCTGCACACTTAGTCTCTCTCTCTATCTGAGGCCTCTTATTCTCTGACCCATCGCTTTTCACAGCTGTCTGGCAGGTTGGTGTTTCTTTGTTTCTCCCATTTCCAACTGCCAGACGCCACCGCTCACCCTCACCTCACTCATTCCTACTCCCACTTCCAACTCTTACTGTGCAGAAAAAGGCGGCTATTTTTAGAGCACCGTTGACAGTTTAAGGATATCCATATTGTGCCCTGGATTTTAAGTGAGGAAACAGGCTGTTTCTCTTTTGCCCCCCCTCACTTCCATTCATTTCCTTCTCTGCATCCTCCCTTTCCATCCCAGTTACCCCTCTCTGCAAAACGCCCTCGAACCAACACACTTTCTTTTTCTCTCGCCCTCTCTGTAACCAATTGTCAACATCAACACCATTACCGCTCTCTCACCTCTCTCCTCACACCTACACCGTTCTCTCGTTTTCTCGTCTTGGTTTGTGCTCTTCCTAGCAGTGAGCTTTTTTTTTTCCCTCTGCATGTAAACTGGGCCTGTCATCTTCAGACTTTTCAAGCCACTCTGCTGTCTGTATGTTGAGTGAAGACACTTTCAGAATTAATACTAGCTACTTGTATATGCCAGTTTTGCCACGTTGTGAAGAATTTTAGCTAAAACTACAAACTAGATACAAGAATACACCTCAGTTCACCTACCTAGAAACCTCTGGAAAGTATAATTCTTTGTAACATCAGGGACTAACATGGCAGTGCTAGCAGCGCAGAAATACAGGTTGTGTGGTTGACCTTCTGGTATATTTGTTTTTTTTGGCAATGCTTAAATCAAATCTTTGTGATTTATACAGAAAAAGTTTCAAACACAAGTCTGCCTCTGCTCATGTGTGGAGGTCTCCTCTCCTCGCACTTGTTTCACGGCTCAACTGCGCCCTCTGTAGTGTCTCTGAAATGCAGCCACAGTAACCTGTCTTTTCCCCCCCTTTTTCTTTTTAGCCGTAGCAAGACACAAGCCACAAGTCTGTTTGGATTTAAATCAAAAAAGAAAAAAAGAGTCAAATTTTAGTGAAACTAATGTGAAATTAAAAAAAAAAAAATGCAAAAATCTGCACTTTCTCAGAGATTACCTGACACACAACTTGAATGCCATCGCAGTGCTGGCATAGCCACCTACTGATTCTGCGCCTCTCACCAGCTGTCTCAAATAGCCCTCTCCATATGTTAACACTTTACGCCCCAGATACCCACGATGACAGCGTCGCTCTGTCTCTTTAAGGCTTACATGGAATGCTGTGGTTTTGCCTAGGCGTTTGGGGTAGTGCCCTCACCAACACGTAAACACAACCCTGAAAGTAGCTCTGACTCATTCTCCCTGCGTCCTTTTTCATTCTTAGATGCTTCTTCTGGCTTTTCTGTCAGTGTGAGGATTCTTCCCATGCCTTCACTCTGCTTCTCTCCTGTATTTAGAAGGAAACGACCTGGAAACGACATTATCGATACATAATACACTCAAGGGTTATTTTATTTATTTTTGATTTCATGTGGTTATTTGTGTCATGGCTGGAAAGGGAGGAGACTGTTGTTATCTTTGGCCTCAATAACCCCACAAGTTCTGTTTTTTAAGCTTCAAATAGTCCAGAACAGGAATGTCTTATCTTGCAGATGTCAATGTCTCTTTTTTTTTATCTGTGCTAACACATTTATATAAAATACTGCCTTTAGATAAAAGACATTTAAAAGAAAATCAATATGAAAAAAGTTATTAAAACAGGGGTAGATGTTCCTTTAATAACAAATCACATCAGTGTATTTAGAAGATTTCGCCCTTCTTGTCTCCCGAGCTCCATGAGGAAGACTTTACCACAGTGATCAAGAACCCGTCACAAACTTGAGCTACAGAGCCCCCAAGTGGTAAGAGTTTGCACTGCCTTCCCCTGTAAATAGGATCAATAGGCAGGCTCCCTTTATTAGATCCAGATTTGACCGTCTGAAGCCACAGATGAATGATTTTTGTAGTCTGGTGAGCAGCCCACATCGAGTTCAGCCTGTCAGACATGTCTGGGGGGACGTGGGGGAGGAACGAGAGAGACCTGGGCCTCAAAGCATTGAGAATGCGGGACAGGGGTAAACCCTAAACCTGAGAGCTCAGCTCGGACTAGCAGCCTTCCAGGGAACAACACTTTTCTTATTGAGCTAGTGGGCCAGACCCAAATGAGAGGTGACAGCATATTCATTTCACTCAGTGTTTTTCTTTAAGGGGTTTTTAAAATGCTGCTGAATGATGAGTGGTCACAGGATTTATAGTTCAGGGGATGATTTAGGCTTTCTAAATGGCACTGCTTTCCTCCTGCTCTCACTCTCCCAACTGTTTTTTTTTTTTTTTTCCACAGGAGCAGTCATTTTCAGGGGCTTTATTTCAGCCTCGTGTTGTTCGTGTAGGGATGACTCCCCCCTTGGCAAGTGAGACTGATTTAAAATGTAAAGCGAGCACCTTGGTTTCCCATGTCCCGTCTGTACTATAGAGGCAGGGTGTGCCGACACTTACGGCTGAACTGGCATGGGATAGGTGGTCTGGAAGACCGGTGTGTATGAGGTCGTGAATTCAGAGCAATTTGTGGTGTTGGGAAAAGCAATTATGTGGACAAGGTGTCTCACAATAAGACACCGACCACTCTTCTTTTGATTAAACACATACCAGAACACACTGTGTGAAGTGGCAGCGTGCATTTTGTCTCAACACCACTCCCAAGCTCTGGTCTCAGCATTATTCCCGGGAGCGAAAATACCAAGACTGAACAGGTGGGGGTCAAATAGTTGAAGTATCAGTGCTTTTCTCCGGACCCGACGAAGGGGAAACACATCAAGAGACATCGGGAGGTCGTTAATTTATAGGGACGCTATTACCTTCATAAATGCTTGGCTCATAAAATGACTGCTTTGCTTTAATTTAATACTTCCCCTCTCTAATTATCACTACACACACGCACAGAAGTGAGCTGCTGTCTGCTGTGGACCCACAGAATGCAGCTTTGTGATTGTTTCTTTGTTGCTTTCGCTCCACACTCTGGTGCTGGTTTAGTGTCTTTGCCCTTGCAAGCAACTGAAAAGAAACTTTTACTTTCTCCTTCTTTCAGGTTGTTTTATTCGAGAATTTAGAGAGGGTAGATGGTTGAAGTCTTCCTGAAAGAACCTCATCTGTCACTTTTTACATTTTGCCATCTCCTTGCTGTTGTTCAGCGTACTCACACACACAGACATACACACACATACACAAGATACATATAGTGGCTTTCACTCTTTTGAACACGAGCCCAGTGCATAAGCACCGTTCCACGTCTGGATCATAAGTGCCTGGGAGCTTGCGTGAAAACATTTGAGGTTCTGCCCTGCCTTCCCTGGTGCCACACTGCCATTTTCTCTCTCCCCCAGGAGCTACAAAAGAAAGGTTTGGATTGGACCAATAACCTCCATCTTCAGATCATCTCTCAGTAGCCTCTTCAGCTAAATAAATAACTCATTACAGTTCAGAGCGAGGAGCTTCATTTACTCTGAGCGATGCAATCACAGATGTCTGCAGGTTTGCCCGCATCATCTCAAATAAAAGTGTTTCTGTTGTGAATCCCAAGAGAAGAGGCGCTCTCAAATGTTAACATACCAGTGCAGAGCGAGGACTAGCAGTTGACTGCTTGTGGCAAAACTGCTGATGGCAGATTGCTCGGCACCGGCGGCAGAGAGAGGCTACGTCTGCTTGCTTAAGCACACAATGAGATTCTGTTTGCAACATTAGGACTTAGATGCTAAACAATATTAAAACAAGACACATAAAGCTGCCAGCATGTTTGCCTGGACCATTAGCAGGAGGCATAATGAGCCACATTGCACATTTACTATCAGTCTCAGGGACCCCCCCCCCCCTCCAAAAAAAACAACAACAGTGAAAAGTGCAAGATAGCGCAACACTATCGGTGTAAAACTGTCCCCCAGTGTTAATATATGACAACTTCTGTTTCCTGTTGTTCACAAAAATTAGATTTCAGTAAATATGGGAGCCATTCAGTGCTGATTTGAGAGTGAACAAAATAAATAAAAAGCCTGGGCTTTCTTTGGAGTGAGACAGCTGGATGTTAATAAAACCCTGCACTGTGCAGCATATAGATGCACATATACTCTGTCGTTTTTGTTGTTGTTGTTTCTTTTTTTTGTCTATTTCTTTTGTGAAAATGTAATAGCTGCCGTTCAAATGTGTTAGAAAACGTCTTCTGCTGTATCCTGAGGAAGGCAACAAAGCAGGCGCATGAATGCCATTTTTCAGTAAAAAGGATGTTGGGATTTCCGCCAATTGTTTCGTGCTGGGAACACTATTATCAGCGTTGTTGTTCTTAATCACTGCATTAGGAAACGGTGCAACAAACAGAAGGTCTAGCCGGTGATGAAAGACGACCTTTTTACCAGATGACCCCATCACTGTAAAAGAATGAGTGAAGGCGCTCGGTAGGCCATATTTTAGCGTTTTAAGACTGTTTTCGGACGCCTGTCATTAAAGGCATGTGTCAGAAAAAAACACAAATGTATTTATTTTCTTGACCTCGTTTTATAGCCTGAAGCAATCCCATCACAGAAGTAGGCTATGAAGCTATGAGGACATTACACCTCTGCTCTGACAAGTATGTATGTTACAAAGTATGAGAGGTCTTTAAAAAACCGCATCAGATCCAACATTTCACACTCATTTTAAGCATATCTTATAGGCTCTCGCACGCAACAAGTTACAACCGACTTCTCTGTTTCACTTTGGTTGCCCTGCGTGAAATAGCGACCTTGATGAGGCTATAAAATGCTATGGTTGGGCGACTTTCCTCACCGTGAATTGCCCCCACACCCTTTGGAGGACTCCGGGTCGAAGATGAGGGCAGAAACGTGAAGGAAATGAATTTAGTGAAGCGAGTGGGGTCAGATGCAGGAAAAGGAACTCGTGTTGCTGTTTTATTCCTGCGGGGACTGTCACCGTGAGGACAGAGAGGAACATGAACGGAAAAGCTACTCATGAGAGATAATTGATTATTGATATTAGCATCAGTATTAATACCTGGAGGGTTGCTTGTTTATGTGGCAGAGGGAGATTTCCTCACTAAGTCAGTTTCTTGTGGATAATATTTTTAGGATTGCTCAGTATCTGTCATATAAATTGCTTTATGTTATAATTCCATCCATGAACGAACGTTGTTTACAACTTTATTCTGGACAGGTAACAACAAGTTTGCTGAACACAAAAAAGTGGCTCTGGTTTCTTTTTGAAGTTTGCCCAAATGTGCCATCCCTGCTGATATTTGCCTGCTCGTTGTGATAAATAATAAAGCTGCTCGAAATATCTTTTTTTGCAATTTAAAAAAAATATCGACACTTTCTTTCAAAAACAGGCTTTATAAATCAGCTTTATGACGCTCTTTCCCTCTCTCTGCTTCTCCCTTATTTCATGGTTCAGTGGCCTCACACCGCCGGGCAAGGGGAGGTTTTTCTCTCTCTGCTCATTGGTCGCGGCTTTTCAATCTCTCTAACTTTTCCATTCATACAGCCGGCGCTCCTTTTTGCCCCTTTCAAAATAACTCACTGTCATCATCATTCGGAAAACGGCTTTGCCTGGACGGGACTAATTATTTAAAATTGGAGGAGTGATTAGCTGCAATCGGAAAAAGGAAAGCAAGAAAGAGAGATCAAGCGTCTGGCACAACAACGACAGGTGAGTGAGGAAAAATAATCCTCAAAATACGGAGTAGTGTAAACTGTGCACAGCGTGGGTGAGAATGCGGGAGGATAATAAATCATTTCTGCTTGTTTTATTGCTTTTATTGATGCCCAGTCACGTCGTAAACGGATGTAGAGTTTGCACCTCGAGCGAGAGTGGACGTTTCGGAATGACTCCAAAAGTGAAATGAAACTGCAGCAGCTACATCTTAATAGTTGTGTTAATCTTTGTGTATCGTTGCATCAGACGTTTAATTTCCCCACTTGGGGTCGAATTATATCGTAAAGCAATAACGTGATAATCTTTTGTCAAGCCACTTCTTCACAGTCTAACTTTGGGGAAGGTAAGAAAAACAAAATGGAATGCGTATTAGCCGAAAATCAGTTGGCTCTCGTTTGTGATGGATAACAGCAAGGTAAGATGCTTAAAATGTAACACTAGAGGGGTCCCGGCCCACGGGGCTGTCTCGGAGGAAGGTTCACGCCGTTATTCACCAGTCCTCCTCTGCCTAATTGGCTACAGATGCGGTATCCTATGGTCTTTTTACCGCGTAGAAATTGGATGCATTTGGGGAACTTTATGAGGCGAGCTCTGCTTTTGCCCGAAGCAATCGAAAAAAAAACCAAACTTCAAAATAAAAGGATTTAAAACCGTGGCACGTTCACATATAGGCTAATGCACTCTTCCTTGGTCAATTTATCACGAGGCACGAAAAAGAGACTCGAAATTGCGGTGCACAGACAGAGTTTGTGTTGCTGTGACTCTCTGGTATAAACATGTTTTTTTTTTTCTTGGATTTTTTTAACAGGTGTTTTCTACAAGATGGCAAAGGCTCGTGGTCAGCATCAAAAATACAAACGTGTACAGCAGAAAAAAAATTGATTATCAAAATATGGCCACGACTGCGTGCTTCTAACCACGACACATCGCAGCATAGCTGCTGAACAGGACGACGATGTCCCGTACGCCTTGTTAAAATATGTTAAGCTTTAATGGTGCGTCCTGCAAGTCCATATACATTTATTTGCTTTATCACGTAGCACAAGAGCCATTTCTGGTGCCGTGTGCCGTTGCCTTTCTAATAATTGCAGAGGGAGGGAATGGACTAAAAAACACCGTCCTCTAAGTGCCCTTTCACCCTAGACTTTGTAAGCTGCACTTATTAAAGCGAAAAGTGTTTCAATATGTGGTAAGCTTTAGGGGGAAAACGTGTTGGGGGTTGGGATGGGGCCCTCCTTTTTCTTTTTTTTCTTTTTTGCTGCCCAACTCCTATTGGGCGACATGAAGTAATCCATCCATGTTAGCAGTAGGTCAGTGGTGTAATTTCCATCTAATGGTGTTTCTGAATGTCAGCTATGGACAGCGGTAATTAAAAGGTACCCGTATCTAATACCGCTGACCACTGGTGAAAAAAAATGAGACCTTTATGAATGAATCCAGCCATTATGCGTGGAGTCTGACGTGCACGGGGGCTATTAAGCAAATTTGACTTTCTCTTTATTTTGGTGGAAGTGGTAACCCATGTGTGCACTACGCCGGAGTTCACAAAACACGTGAAAACACGCGGTACTCTGTGGATGTTTGCAGTTCAGCAAGTGTAAATAACGTTTAAAAGAAATAATAAAATAAATAAATAATGGTGAAAGAAATCTTGATAATTGCTTGTCTTCTTTTGCTTTTTCTCAGGGCCCATTGGACACTGAGCACCCTTGGGCCTGTCTCTGTCAAGTAGACATGTTTCAAACTGTCCCTGACACGTCGTCTTACGTCAAGGTAAGACACCACCGTCTCTTGGATCAGGTAATGTTGGAGGGACAATTTGGGGTCCTTTCATTGAAGACTGCGCACAGTGAAATGATAGTGAATGTTAAAACCTTTAGCAAACCACTGTCTTTATTTGTATTTAAAACCGGTGTTTCTACCCCCGCCTGTTGCCAAAATAGTTTTTTTAAATGCTGATTTTATGCGCCTATTTTAATTTTAAATGCTCCTTATTTTTTGTATCATTTTCTCAGTCTGACACCTGTAGCCTGAGTACCTGCCTGTTGCCATTGATAGCCACTTTGTTATTTTGGGGGGCATTTTATTTTTCTTCGCGTGGAAAAAGCCTACATGTTTATACTGTCAAGTCAGTGCTGAAGTGTGGATCTGTGGTCAGTGTGATTTACCAAACTCGACTGAACTTTTTTTTTCCTCTTTCCTCCAAAAATGCTGCTATTACGGGTCATAAACATGTCTGACGTCACGAACTTCTCTCTCCCTCTCTCTCTGAGTCTCTCTTTCTCTTGGTTCTAAAAATGTAAATAAAGCAAACAGCGCACATCTGGTTTTCACATAAACCTGCATCACGTCACACATGGCTCGGCGTGACTACCTGCAACTGCTACAGCCGCATGTCTGTGGCTGAAACCATTAAGTGTTTCTCTTTATTGCAACGTGTGTGCGTGTGTGTGTAAGACTAGAAGATGTCAACAAGTGTAAGCAAACTTGGGTGGCTGCGTGACGTTCACTCCCAAATCCATCATAATAATCTGCACGGGTCTGATTGCCTGGATTGCACCTCATTAAAATGAGCCATTGTGCAGCAGCAAAGCTGCTGTAATATCTTCATAATCAAGGTATTTTTTCCACGGGCTTCTTGTTAATGTTTTGAAGACCCGTTCCCTTTTGAATAAGGGCTCCTTTCATCCAGGCACGGCGTTTGTGCCACTGCTGAGCGACCCTGCGTTTCGGGGCTCAGAACAATTCCGGATTTGTTGTGAAAGAGTTGAATAGCAGGGAATGTTTAAGGAGAAAATACGCATTTAAAAGAGTCTTTTTGCTCCCTTAAAATTTTTTATATGTATATATATATATATATATATATATATAAGAGGGAGTGAGACATATGAGATCAGTGACGGAGGAAAGTTGATATCTGGAGTTAACTTTCAATTTTGCTAGCCTCTTATAGTTTGCTACAGCCCGGGTTGCTTACGTTTGCTTTAATCTCATTGTTTGTTAAATGACAGTTATTCTCCTGTTTGGGTTGAGGGTTAGTCTGTGCCTTGTTTTTTTTTTTGTTTTGTTTTTTTTTTTGCGTGCAAGTCCAGCACTCTCTGGCTCACTCGCACTCAAAGAGATGTTGGTCTGAATGTGGCACGCCTCAATAGAAAATTTAAAAAGAAATATTCCCCATTCAAGCGGATCCACGGCCAAGCATTTGGTTTTGTTTGGTTAAGGCCAGGCGAGACTGGAACTCTCCAATAAAAATAAATCTCAAATTAATTATGGCCTAGAGCGAGGGGCCAGACAGTTCGTGCTTATATGTGCTGCAGACTCCACTTTTTGCCCTCAGTATTTTGACTCGAGCTGTCTTTTAGCCCCAGAGAAGGAATGATCTGAATACAAGTCTGCATTCTAATGAACAGCAACCCCAACAGACTCGCATGGACCGGGACTATTTCTTCGCTGAAATAACACTCTGGGAACAGTTGTGTTTCTCACAACACTCAGTAGCCGCTTTACGTATTTCCCACTTCAAGAATAGCCAAATGAGATTTCCAGGTGCATACCACTGGGCAAAGAGTAGCGAACTCGTGTTTAAAATTGTTAAAGAAGAATTCATATATATACATATATCTATATCACTCCTTTGACAGACTGTTTGTCTTCGCTCAAATCAAAACCATAATACTCAATTGAACTCATTAACTGGCTGTAAATCAGATTTACATAAGACAAATCTCAGCAGATCCTTCTATAAGCTAAAGAAGAAAGGATGGGCCTAACAATTGAAAAGCTGCAGAACATAAACTCACCATAGTGTCCGCCCACCTCTGGCTCGTTGCCCCAGCGGAGAGACAGAGGAGCTACTGGCTCGTGGTGTAAGAAGAAATGTCTGGCTGTCTAGTTCCAGCGTCAAGCCAGATGTTCTGTGGTTCGCTGTGTAAACCAACTTGCATTTGTTTATTGGCCTTCCAAAATGTTTGTTACCACAGTATTCATTATGATCTATGTAGATCCTGCCACCACCAACCCCCAGCCTTCTTGATAAATCAGAGTGGCAGGTAGGTTATGGCCTTGAATCAAAAGGACATGTTGTTAACTTCCAAAATCACATATTTTCTTTTCTTTAAGCAGTAGGGGGGTTTGCGTCATTTGATAATATCCTGTAAATTTGCAGCTCTGTTTCCAAAGATATTTCGTTTATTTATGTTACCTAAACTTATTTTGACACCACAGCGGGATGAGTGTATTTTTATTAATGGAAAGTGATTTAAATCCAAAGATGCACATCACACACTGGTGGGATGCAGTGTTTCAAGAGATCCTTTTCTTTATTGCTGATCATAAAACCTTATAGTGAGTCACTAGCTCAAGGTCGCAGCTTAAGTACTTCTTTAATTTCCCCCCTTTATCACCAGTCTCCCAACAACAAAAAAATGAAAACCTTAGACTTTGGAATGTATAAGAATAACAAAAAACAACCCCAGCCAGTCACTGAAGAGTTAAACAAGGTGTCTCCCTTAATTACACGAGTCTGAACTGGCCTCAGGCAGGAGAAGCCTTGACCCTTAGCAGGATCCAGATGTGGTGGTCCCAAGGGTGGGGGCCCACAGCTTCACCAGACCCCCAAGCCGAGAGCAGACAGGCCGGCCCTGCTGCCAGTCTTTGCTGGCAGCAGCTCCCAGCTTCTTTTTTGTGCACACTGAGGTCGCTCCTCAAAGCGAAACCACCCCTCAAATCACAAGAATATAAATCATCATTATCATCTTAATTACACTGTAACCAGGTGCATTCAGTTTAGTAAAGAAAGTCTCTCATTTATTTTATTTTATACTCAGACTCCTGCAATTGCGCAACCTTGGTTAAGGTGAGCATTTTAAAGGCTTCTAAAGTCAGTTACCTGTTTAGTTGGATGTAAATATGTCCCGTCTCTCAGAATTACCAAATGTACTGTTGTTGGTCTGGTCATATTCAGACCTGGTTACTCGTCTAGCATGTGCCTGAAAATTGAGTTTAAATTGATGAGGAGGAATTTCATGAGGTAAAAAAAGAGGAAAAATATGTGGGGGTGGGGATCTGGGGTTTCTTTTTTAGACTCAGGCAAACATGGAGTAAAACAGAAAGTTTGAAGTTTAAAAAGCTATGATTAAAATGACAAAAACGTAAATATATCGAATAATAATAATAATCCCTTTTTTAGTGGGTTTATGTTGGTGCATTCTGAGCTTCATCCTTTTAGCCCTGTGCTGAACAGCAGACGCACACGTGTAGCCCAGACCCTTAGATTATAGTGCGGTTGGAGCGAAATGCTTGGATTTTATTAATGGTGTCTCAGGGAGAAAAAAACAATCCACAAAGGCTTCATAGAAAAAAAAAGGAGTTTGCGACAATTCCTGTCAGAGGTGTTCAGGTTGCTCTCCTTATTTGATTTAGAGCTACATCGAACCTAAACAGATGTGTCCAACATCTGTCTAGGTTCAAAGACAATGTTTATTTAATGTATCACTTTAACTATGTATACAATAAACATTTTTAAAAAATTTAAAAAAAAAAGAGAGAATAAGCGGATTTATAGAGAATCGGAGGTAGTGGCCAAATGTGAGTCTGAAGTGTAGGCGTCAACTAAAAGCGCTCTAAAACATGCAATCGCATAACTTAGATTGTCCGGCGACAGTAAAACCTCTTTCCACAAAATCTCAGTCAAATATGAGCAGGAATAATTCATAAGCCGGAGAAACAGTAAACCCTTCCACACCATCTGTGGCATTACTGGGAAAGCAAAACACACAACACAATTTTACTGCAGGCTACACAGCAATGGCTGTGCACAACGCAGGCAGCCATCCTGTAAATATTTCCGACCAGAAAAACATAACAGCGGAGCGAACACTCAATTGTTTTCCCTGCTTATCTCTCTGGGACAGTATCCTGCTTTTTTGAAGGCAGGGCTTTCGGTGACACACAGCTTCCTTCTCAACCTTCTCAACAGTGGTGACTTCACTTCCCAAATTTAGAGGAAAGAAAAAACTCAATCCGGTAAAAGTGTCTCTTTCTCTCCGCCACATACCGGGGACTGGAATTAATTCAGGAGCGTGTCATGTTTGGGGTATCGTCCGGGTCCGCTGAAAATTGCGCAAAATGGACGGAACTATTAAGGTAAGGGTGGAGAACGGGGTGTATGAGTTTGTGGGAGACTGCTTTTTTTCGGAGTTGCGCCTCCTTTTTTTTTTAAGCAATGGTTTGAAATACCCCTCTGTGTCGTCTGCGAGCTGGGATCTCCAGTCAGGCAAAGATGAGCGGCTTTTTTCTGTCGGTCTGAAAGCGGGTAACCCGATTTCCTTCTTCTTTCTTTGAAAGTATCCTTCTCGCTTTTTGTATATATATATATATATTATGTGACTGGTTGCGAGGGCACTGCTGTGGTGTGGATTCGAGGCTAAATCAGAGATCACCCTTTGGATTTGGGGGACCGAGCGCACAATTACGCGCGTCTGGAAAGGCACAAAGGAGCGATGAATTGTTTCATACAAACCCATGTAGACTGTACTTTCCTGTAGTCATAAGTAATACTTGTGTTCAGCGATTTGGTTTAGTCTGGGCAGCGGGGGCTGAGCAATAGCCATGACTGGACGTACCGCTGGATAGATGTCTCGAGCTGCGCAACAGTGGTGTGGCACATCGCCCGGCTCGGTACGAAGATCTCGTCGTAGGTTAAAAACTCTGACGGCTTAGAATATACCACAAAAGAAGAAGAATAACCTTTCTCCCTGTTTTTCTGTTGGTTGTTGTTTCTGTTATCCCCTCCGCTGCCGGACAGGGAGTTTTGTGAAAGTCTAAGGAAGGCTGTCATACGGTTACTTCACACAGTAACTGCACCGTTTGCGACACTTTAAACCGCAAACCTTCACAACGATACCTTGGCTTGCTCCTCGTGCAGTTACACAACTATTTTGAAATGGTGCTGCTGCTGGTTGAGCGCTGGTCTACATTACCACTGGCTACCGGCCCCCCCAACAGTCAAATTCCAGATGCATTATGGCTGAAGCCACCAGATGTTGAATGGCAAAGTCCCTATTAAGTTCACCCTGCAACGCGTTTAGTTAACAAGTGTGAGCTGGGAAGAATGAAGCATCTGTATTCACTCTTATTGTTGCAAGAAAACCTAATGCGATTTGTTTTCTTTCGGAAATTTAAAGTAGCTGGTTTGTGGCGGCTGGGTGTGGTGTGAGTTTTGGAAGAGTGTAAACGTTGGCCAGACAAAAAAAAATGTCAGTCTACATATAGCCTTAAATCGCTCATCGCTCACAGCGCTGTGATTGTTTTGTAGCGCACTTGAAGTAAATTCCCCCCCACGGCTGCAAGAGGACATGGCTATATAAGCCTGGGTTTTCTAACAAAGCAAGAAGCTGCATTACAATTAATGCAGTCATAATTGAATCCTTTTGGTGTAAACGACTGGCTGCTACTTGCATTCATGCTCGCTAAAGAAAGGAAGGACTCTCTAGCCATGAGAGCTTCCTGTTCTACACAATCTTTTCCTGACAGGTTTCCTCTTCCTCCTTAAACAAAAGACAGGAATGCCCCCCCCCCCCCCCCTCTCCGTGGGTGGCTCCTGGTAGATGGCTGTGTGTGAACGCCAAACAGATACACGTGTAGTCTGGATGTGGAGTTATTCCACGCAGTATCCAGCCAGCTCCAGACACGTAGTGACGCATTTGCGGAGATAGACTTGGCTGATGTAAACAGAGCAGGGGTTGCTCCCAGCAGGTGTCACACTCACACAATGGTCATAATGGTGCGTGCTGATCCACAACTGAGCTATGATTTATTTGATGTTTTTCCCCCTTTGTCTGGTTGCTGCGGAAAAGCTATAGTGAAAAAAGCAGAAAGCATGCTTTGGGGAATTGGCTTTAAAGGATTAATTAACAAAAATGTTTAAATTTTAGGAAGTTTCTGAAAATGTGTGTGTGTGTAGGTGTGTGTGTGATTATGATTCTTCAGGAAAAGTTCCTCTTTGGTGATTAACACATTTTTCGACTTATCTTAGGACGATTTCAGCCAGACAAAGAGTGTGTAATCGGCTGCCTGTAGTAGCTCTCACTGGTAGTATGTGTGTGTTCCTTTCAGATACTAGAAAGAAAACATAGCTAATTGGCTCTGTTCTGTCATCCTTTCAGCTTCTTCTGTGAGAGTGCTGTACCCCTATCTAAAACAAAACAAAACAAAAAAGAGTACTCCAATCCTGATGGGCACACACCACTTGCCAATCATTGCTCCAATTGTGCAGCCTGATATGTCACTGTAAATATAACGTGCAATAGTCACAGTAGTTAACAAACCCTTTATCAGGCTGCAATGAGACATTGCCTCACTCCCTTACACTTTATCATCCACAGACTAGCTGCTGTGCTCTGCTCAGATAATGTGTCTTGCTGCCAGTGTTCAGACTATGACAGATCCTCTGATGAAAATCGCTGGAAAGTCTAATTCTGGCAGACAGTTAAGAGGGTCAGCTTTTCCTTTTTTTCTTCTTCTTCTTTTTTTTTATCCACCCATTAACCTGAAGAGTCGTATATTACAAAATCCCTAGTTTGGTCTACAGTTGCAGACCTGACGTTTCCTCAGCGTTTAAAGGAACACCATCACTGAGGCTTGCTAATCCAAATCATCACAGCGTTAAACACAAAACCATATAGTCCAGTTTGCGAAAAGCCCATAAAGCTCCGGTTTATTTGCCACACCCATGCACTGTAAATCGATTTTATCCATGTTTTGCATCCAGTTCTGTAAACACAACCAATAGAGAGGCAACAGATGGTGCTAAATGGCACATACAAATGTTAACATTTTTTTCCACAGCAGTGACTATAAGACACTATCAAACATCTCTTCTGATCATTGGATAAGTTTTATGTGACATATCATTTTTCACTGCAGTAATAAGAAAAGCACCAATACAACAGACACCCCCATTGTTATTACTGAAGTTTTAGAGAAGGTTGGCACATTAGGTCCCTTATTAAGCTCTCAAACTGTAGCTGATGAGAGAGTCTTCTCACCTTTTTTCTCTTTTTGCCATTGTTGTATTTAATGCATGTGCATACATGCATTTTATATATTACGGTAGTTATGCCATTGCACCAAGAAAAATGTGTCCTACAAAAAGAAAGTGCACTGAAATGAGGGCAAGTGAAAACTTTCCACTCGCATGAAATGCCTTAGAAGTGAATAGTAGTGAAGTTATGTGAGATCTTGAGGATTTCACTTTCATAAAAGCAACATTTTTGAGAATGCAACGGCTGCATGTTGGAAATATTGATCAATGAATATCAAGTAGCATTTTTTCCCCGCGAGGCAGATATCTGGCATGTTGGAATGAAATAATTCAGTCCTTGGGGATTAGACACGTCTCAGTCTAAGCTGTGCCATCACATCCTATCAGATCCAGATGCGCATCAGACCTAGGCCCGATCCTCAGAGGCATATGGCTGTAATGATTTCACTTTAAACTTTTGTCTTATTGTTTTGTTTTTCTTTCATTGTATTTGTTTGTTTTATTCTTTTCCACAAAGATAAATGGAAAAACTAATATAAAACTCATTCCATTCCTGTTAACATGTATACACATTCTGAGCACAGATCTGACTTGGTGACGTTGTCTTTCTCTGCTCCCTGTCAGACACAAACCGGTGACATCTGCATGTTAAAATGTGACCATCAAACTCCATAATCCAGTCTTTACTTCCAAAACATTACATGAGGAGCATGTTGAAACCGCATAGTGTCTTGGCCCTGCGTTTCAGAGTTTGTTTTCTTTAATAAACTTACATTGCTCCAGCTGAGTCAAAGCAGAGGGGGTCACTGGAGCCGTGACCCGAATGCTTCTGTTGAGTCTTCTGCTGTGGAGAGAAGCCCAGCACCAGACAGGGCAGCCACACCAGGGGCTGACAGGGGGGTTTCAGGGTGCAGTGAAATTACAAAGATGGCGATAAGAAAAAAAAAATTGCACCCCAGGAATAAGGAAAAATTAGATTAGGATGCTGTTAACTGTTAGTTAGAAGACTTTTTTTTGTCGTTTTATATGGGAGCCACTAGGTGACCGCTGCTGGCCGTGTGTTTTGATTAATATTATTGTTATTATTGATGTTACTACACCAGAAGGCCCTGTGGCATCCTATCTCACATCTCCCCTACTCTACTGTGGGCATGATTGAAGTCATCGTAACATCAACAGGAAGCTACAGCCACTACTCCTGTAAACACAAACCGCTGAGGATGCCAGACAGCGATATGACCCATAACTGCACATAATTACTGTAAACAAAAAATGCACTAGAGATTCGAAATTTGACATCACAAGTTTCTGGATAGTGTCAACTAAGAAATTTGAGTTGTATTTGTTCATGTCAAGTAATCGCTTTGACGTATGTGAAGCCAGAAGAGAAAGATATTTAGTATAGTGCAAAATTGGAATGCTAGAAAGAATAAACCCTGCTATAACACCTCTACAGCTCACAAGCATTAAAGAGTTTTGAAAGAAATACCAAGGACTTGTTATTTTCACCTCCAGGAGGCGCTATCAGTGGTGAGTGAAGACCAGTCCTTATTTGAGCCTCCCTACGCTGCTGCTGCCCCTCTACCCAAAACAGATATGACTGCATCTGGCACACAGGACTACGGCCAGACCCACAAAATCAACCCCTTACCTCCACAACAGGAGTGGATCAACCAGCCAGTGAGGGTCAATGTCAAAAGAGAATATGAGCACATGAACGGATCCAGGTAATGACATGACAGCCGCACCCTGTGGCATGCATTGTTTAGTAGAGATGGGTTTTTATGCACTTTTATCAGGCATGCAAGCGGGTGATGAATTAAAAAGCAAAACCGGCACAACAGTGAGTTTCAGTTAGGCGTGGCTTTCACTCTCCAAGTCTCTCAAGCTCACCTGGTAAGATGGAGTACCATTCACTGTTAGGTGTTTTTAACTGTGTTGAGATGTGGTGAGTGCATTTCCTCAAACCATCCAGTAACTCCTTGCTCCAGATGGCCAGGGCTATTGTCATCGTAGAAGAGACCCCTCCCTTCATAATAGAAATGTTTCGGCGCAGGATAAACACGATCTCTCAGATAAACGCTGTATTTATTTTCAGTGACCCTTCCCTCTAATGGGACATGTGGACCCAAACCATGGCACATTATGCTGCTATGTGGATCAAACAGATCCACACTCATTGCAGATTTTCAGGTTTTGCTTCTAATTTGTCACCCATTTGTATGACACTTCTGCTGCTGTTGTCGTTTGTCATTCAGCGGGCAGTTTCTTTACCACAGCTAACCTTCACGTTTCGCGTCTAATCTTTGATATGCTTGGCTCAGACGAGCGTAGGGCTTGAATATCTCGTGCCAAAGTCAATGGCTGGAAAGGAAATTCAACAACACCCAATTTATCTGCTGATAATATTTTTACAACTTACTTGGTGTGCATGTGTGTGTGTGTGTGCGTGTTTGTGCAGCAGGGAGTCTCCAGTGGACTGCAGTGTGGGTAAATGTAATAAGCTGGTGGGGGGTAATGATACATCTCAGATGAACTATGGAAACTACATGGATGAGAAGAATGCTCCTCCCCCCAACATGACCACCAATGAACGGAGAGTCATTGTACCTGCAGGTAAGAACAGATGTGTATAGTTGGGAAAAATAAATCAGGACATAAGAACAAAATTGATTACCATTGTTAGATGGCAGTCACTTGCCTGTTCTGGTATAAAGTCACTGATGCTGAGGCACAATCTAATGAACCTAAGCACATATATACATTTTTACTATACCCTTTGTTTGAACACTTATTTTAAGAAATTTGTCTTTCACTCAAAGTCCAAACAAAAGGCATTTCAGTACGTTTCAGAATGCCAAACAGTGTGCCAAAAAATGAGAACATCCAGATTATTTAATTAAAACTGAATGCAGACTTGGTAAATTTTCCATTTTTAAGCTGTTCGAGTGTTAGTGTTTAGCTGATGCCAAAGGCCACTCATCTATTAACCTAATAGGAGCTCACTTGGATGCCACTCCTTAACCACAAAGTGGCAAGTTTGTGGTTTGGTTTCCAAATTGGCTGTGCTGTGTATCAGGCATGGGTCAAGTAACATTTGCAAATACTGAGTTTTCTTTGGTATCACAAAGTTTGGTCCATTTAATGATGAGATTCAAAAATGAATACTATTCTATGATAGATGACTGAACCAGGAATCTGCTCTGTTTTCATTTTATTTAATAAAGTAAAAGCAATACTTACTATCCTGTCTAAACTACACACTTAAACTGAAGTCTGTTCAATTCAGCATTATTATATGAAGCTAAATCACAACAACAGTTGCCGGAAGGCATTTTATATTGTGAGGTAAAGAGCCTGCAATAATACAAAGAAAACAGATAATGCCTTCAGTTTGTTTATTACTCCTCCTCCCTTTAACTTAGAGATATGTCTTTCCTGAGGTCTGCCCACAACAGTCAGTAAAACCAGTCTCCTTTCCTTCTGTCTTCCTGCAGACCCATCACTGTGGTCCCAGGACCATGTGCGCCAGTGGCTAGAGTGGGCCATCAAGGAGTATGGCCTGTTAGAGATTGATACGGCAATGTTTCAAAACACGGACGGCAAAGAGCTCTGCAAGATGAGCAAGGATGACTTTCTACGGCTCACCACCATGTACAACGCAGAAGTGCTTCTCTCTCATCTCAATTATCTCAGGGAAAGTAAGTACACTTTGGTAATTACTTGATGGGTCTCTGGAACAAATATAGGAGTGCAACAAAAAGTCTTTGACAGTTTAAAACAGAAGAGGAAAAATAAATCAGAAAGTATTAAACACAGTGAAAAGTCAGCAATGCCATGCATCCACGTTTGCCAAAGGGTGAAAGTCATTTGGGTTTTTTTCTTCTAGTTTTTGATTCAAAGTGTGAATGAAAATAACCTTATTTGCCCAACATGAAAGAAAAAAAAGGGATGACACCTTTTTTCCTTCACACTACACTCGCATTACCAAATAAAGAATGAAATTACTTTGCCGGTAACTAATTTCTCTACGATAGCTCACACATCTAAAGCACAGCATAGAAACCAAAAGGGTTCTTTTCCCCTCTCCAGATAACCATCATCAACCTCCCCCACCACACTTTTATACCACATGGCCCACAGAAAGATGAAGCCCAGGTGCATTGCCTCAGGAATCACGCTAGGCTTGTATGTCCAGAGCAAAGAAAAGAAAGTTGATCTGCAATTTGCAATGGCGGCAGCTAAATTTGAGCCCCTTACCTTTGAAGAATATCTCGCCGTAATCCCCGCTTCATATGTTTCTGTGAGGAAGCGAAGCCAATTTTCTGATGCGGTATGCAAATGACATTTTAATATGAAATGTAACATCTGGTGAGGCTCTGGCTTGAATACATGCAGCGTGGTGTCGAGTTCGCATGCTAAATATCAGCCGCGTGCTATAAAAATTAGCAAGCGAGTGGCGCGATTGATGCACGTGTAGGGAACGGTCTGTCCCCATCTTTAAAAAGTTTGGATACTGTAGAATAGTTAGAGCTGCTTGTGCCGCGGCTGCAGAATATCACGGGCAGCACACTGGGTGGAGTGACTGATGGCTTGACTAAATTTAACATTACTCTCAAAAAATTGCGATGGGCCTCAATGTGATGTAATGGGAACTGTATTTTGTGGGTGTCAACAGTTTTCTCTATGCACTGCGTCTGGGCAGAGAGAGATGCTTGTCATGAGTATAACAGCCTCATTGTGCAGCGGTGCAGCGGGTGGATCTGTCTGACCGCCACTGGGCACACTCCGCAGAGCAGTTTTCATTATGGCCAATGGCTGCGGGACTTAGCCACGGCTTAGGCGTGCTGCATCACGATTTTGCCCCTTTTTTCTCTCTTTCTTTCTTTCTTTTTTTAAAAAAAAAAATAAAAAATTAGACCTTGTGTGCTTTGGAGACAGAAAAGATGTCTTGGGAATCCTCTCCACTTGCCAGCTGAAATTGCTTTGTATTAATTCCTAACAATCAGCGAAATGAACGCTCCCTTGCCTGAGCTGAGTAACCCGTTTTAGGGCAGCTCTCGGAAGACGCAAGCTTTGTTAAGTGCTGATACTGTACCTGCCTTGCACATACAAAATTTTCTGTCTATTACAATTTTAATACAAATATCCAAAGCAGATCAGACACTGAACACACTTTAGCTTACCAGCTTTCTGTTGCAAAGTGCCTGTCATGTCCTATTGCACAGTTTTTCAACTTATGTGGCACTTGCACAGATTTTACAGCTAGCGCATGGTTATACCATCTCGCTGTCTAAATCAAAAAGACCATTTCCAGTTGTGAGACCATCTCCTGCCACGTGCCACGTATGAAAACATCAGACAGCATCCTGATTCTCTGGATACTGTCCGGAGCTCAAGTGTGAAAACAGTTTGTGAGCAAAGGAAAGGGGTCAAGGCTTTATGACGACCCTCACTGGGTGATAATTTAGAAATGAAAGGCTTTCTCTCGTCTCCCCCCACAGCACAAACAAACACAATCAGAGACTAGGAGTAACCCTGTCCAGAAAATAGACCTCTGTTTTCACTCACAAGAGCTGGAGCTGGGACTAGTTTCCAGGAGGCAGAGAAACAAAGAGAAAAGGGGAAAGGCTCAAGCAAGTCCTGGAAGTATTAGTGATTACAGGTCATGTGATCTTATTCACTGAATCTTTTCATTATTACCCCCCGTCCTACACCCAAAAAAAATAAAAAATATAAAAAAATAAAAAATAGATGGTCCAGAGGGATACTGCAATCATTTCATACACATCTGTGTGCACCATATGTGTGATTGGTTCTGTTTATTGAACCTCTGATTAACATTCCTCAGAGTCATTAGACCCTGTATGTACACTTGGTGAAGGGCGGGAGACGCACTTCCACACCCTACAGCCATACCATAATAAAACATTCCTGCCACGTCACACACACAGAAATACCGCTCAGACATCCATACTGGCGCAACCGCTGGCACAACCTGAACATCTGTCTGGCTTCCCAGCTGCTTACAGTAACAAGGGTAGTTGCCCGTGCATTATTTTGGCCTCGTTGTTGGTCACTTATCCAGATTTTCATAAGTGATGGCCGCCCACACCCCAATGTGCTTTCAATTTGGGGCGCAATTTGAGAATTTGTTCAAATTAGTCTGTCAGGGAGGGGACTGCTGACTGTTTGCTTTATCGCACCCATGTAGGTCGGTTTGATACCACATGTGCTGGAAACGGAGCAGAGCAGCAAACCTCAGACAAGGAGAGACTGTATCTTCTGACACATAGAGATGCGAGGCGGAGAGAGAAGGGAGGAAGAGGGGGGAGAATTCAAAAACGAGGGGAGGGACTGAGGAGACAGAACAATCCAAAGAAGCATGTGAAGGAACATAATAGCAGGAGTTAGATTAAGAAATATGTCACTGACAGATAGGGTTGTTGCTTGAGGACAAAAACAGGAGTGTGTGTAAGCAAGAAAGGCTGTTATAGAAAGGGAGTGCGAAATTTAAAAAAAGAAGAAAGAAAAAAATTTGGTGGCTGAACTATTCCTTTTTGTTTTTTTGCGAAGAGTGTGGAAACGGTCCGAGATGGTCATGATTGAGTGCCATTGGAGAATAGCAATAGTTCTGTTTCCCAGCTGTCGCCGTTGCTTGTGTGTCTGGATGGATTTACAGCGAGGGAGTCCAGAAGGAGAGAGAGAGAGCGAAAGAGCGAAGGAGAGAGAGAGAGTGATAAGTCTGGGCTTCTGCACTGCTGCTGCTCGCTCGAGAGTGGGGGACATTCTCGAGCCCTCAATAGTTTATACAGACCATAAACATCTGGGCTCGCAGGCTGAGTAGGGAAAAAGGAGGTCTGGAGAACTCTCTCTCTCTCACATACACACACACTCTCTCTCTCTCTCTGTCTTTCACTCTCTCCTGTTTCTCCCCTCACAACATTTTTATTGAGCTCCCCTTGCATTAGTTCTTTCTATTGGCAGATTATCACTGGTGCAGAGGGGCTCAGCAGCCTGGCTCTGCGCCTTTTGCCGTTTGCTGTCTGCTGTTAGCCACCATTACAGAGCAGTCTGCGGCTGCTCACTCAACTGCTGGGGTTCGGCCACTTAGCTTCGCAGGAATTTATATCTATATCACATTAGCATAAGTGGAAGTGGATAATAAGCAGTTGCTATTCGTGTAAACACTGAGATGAGCCTAGCTATAATTGAAGCGAGATGTAGATAATAATTGTAAGTTTCCAGTTACGAATACTGATGTCAGCCAGTTCTGCATACCTTGTTTTATAGTCCTGTTTTTAACATTAATGCTAATTGTTTTAAGTGATTTATATTTTTCCCATCATATCTTGGACTGGTAACTGCATGATTGCAGTTAGGAACAGCATATAAACTGTGGTCAGGATATTGTTAAAGCTAAGAATAGTGATTAAACATTTCTGAACATTTCACCTCTCACTTGTCCAATCAGATATGAGAGCACTGGATCCAGATCTCTCTAACGTTTCTAAATGGATAATTTGATGTTTGCACCCATTTCACGCAGCAAACTATCAGATATGTGAAGGTGTGTGGAGGGAGGCCGGGTTGGATTGATATGTTATAGCTATTTTTGGCCCTTTTTTATGACTATAAATACCTTCAAGCGGAGTCTGTCTAAAAGTGTTGACCATTAACCAATAAACACTTTCACTTTCATACATAATGGAACATTTATAACCATTCTCTGGATCATTGGCAGGATGGGATGTAATCTTGGTGTCAGCTTCACATAATTCGACCCTCTTTTCCACCAACACTAAGTCTAAGTCTAATCTAGTACTAGTCCCAAATAATTTCACTCAAAAAGGACTGATGCTGCTAGGCCCAAAGCTGAACACACTGATTTCAGTGGCGATGGGCAAGAATTTCAGTTTGCAGATATAACCCAAAGATTGCATCTACCATGGTTATCTTCTAATGGAAAACATTTAACATTTTGCTATGTGGCTCTGAAAGGGCATCACTGCAGAACTGGCTCCACATTAGCACTAGGACCAGAACTGGAACTATGTTGATGGAAAAGAGGCACTTGTCAGTCCATCAATTCACAACAGCCTCCACATAAAAAAAGCTTTTACCTGCACAACAATACTTGTGCATTTGATACTACCTGTTTTACCCGTATAACTCTTCAGTTGGCAGACTGGTTTGGTAGCTTGAGGCGGTCTTGAAGTGAGGGCAGGAACTTCAATCCGTGCCCAACACAAATGTAATTTAATGAGAAGAGTGTTTTCTTTTTCTTTTAGTTACTTGCAAACAGTGCCATCTTGAAAGGAGGGTCATAAGTTAAAAAAACAATTCCAATACTTTGTAGTGGAAGACTCAGAAATGCCTCATATGAAATATGAAGCCAGGCAGCAGGTCTTCTCAGTGCAGCGTTATCCAGTACAACTAAATGGGATGGCTGAAACTTATGTGCCCCCCTTTATGTGGCAAGGTGCCTAAAACAGGGTGACTGGGGACCCTGAGTTTATTGACAAAGCTCAGACCACATGTTGAGGCAATGGTATCGTATAGCTATACAGAATAAACAGTACAGGGGGCTTGCCAGAGGTCCTACATGGCGCTGTACAAGCCTTTAGAAATATCTATCAATATTACGTGCACGTCAGGCGGCGCTTTCGTGAAACCGAACAGTCATACGAAGGAGAGAAAAGAAAACTGTTTGCGGGTGTTATGTAATCTTACAGAGTCTGAAGCAGATGTGATTGGAAAAGGAGAGCAAGAGAGTGAGGGTCTCAAAGCTTGAACACTGGCCAGTCCTCCCACTGTGCTGTCAGATTACCGGGATGTGTTTGTTTTCAAAGAGAGGAAGAGGCCATCCAAATAAATAGGCAGCCCAGCCAAGGCTCTCTCCACCAAAACCATCAGCCGTGGTGTTTCTCTAGCTCGCTCTCAGTCACTCACACAACCCTCCACTCGCTCTCACTCTCTCCCATGCAGCAGTCCCGAATTTCTCTGTGGGATGGTTTGAGGTTTTCTCAGCAATGCTGCCTGTTTGCCTGTCTGGGTCAGACCACATATGTGGCACACAGTAGGAAAAGGGTTAACAGCCCCTTCCTCCTTCCTCCATCCTCTCTGTTCCTCGTTCTCTTACACCCTCTCCCTCATTCCAGAAGTCGGTGCTTCGGAGGCTCGTTTGCCCCTGTGAGCTTACGCTCTGCGTGTGGAATTATTTTTGTACGGGGGAGCTGCGTTTGATTGCCATGCAGGGACCCTTCCTCATACAATGGCTCCCCTGTTCTGAGGCCCCCATCCTTCTAAACTAGACCCAGAGCCTTGGGGGTGCCACGGAGTATAGGTGGAACTGGGAGGGGTGGGGACGTTTGGAGGGTTAGAATACATTTGTGGAGCACCCCACACTACCCCACAGCCACCACTCTCCCCCCTTAAAAAAAACAGACCCCTAGTCTGCCACTATGAGGCCCCAACCCACCACCAGCAGCACAGCACGTTAGTTGAGGACCTTGCATCGAATCTTAAGATCAGAGACTTTCTGGATTTTTCTTTTTCCATTTGTACTTTAGCTCATTTCTCAGATTTCTCCACACCACCCCCCCAAAAAAGGTACGGTCCCTACTCAGCAACTTGCTGTTGCTGGCTCAGTGCTAAATCTTGTCTACACTCTCCATGTAGTAACTGCTCTCGTGTTTTCTCTGTGCATTTTTGGGTCTGTTTTTCCACTCACTGATTTATGCCTGGGGGCAGCTAAAATTAAGAGAGCATTTTGGTGCCGCCCAGGGTGCCTGTGTAAGTGGAGGAATGCAGTGCAGAGTTCTGCTCCATAAGGTGAAATGAACAGGCAGCCATACAAGGACTCTTAACTCACTGTCTTGCTTTATTCAGGGGCAGTGGTTCCAGTTAAAATGTTGACATACTACAGGGCTTCCCCACCACTATTAAAAGGACCGACTGTGTGCTGGGTTTGCTTTATTTGAGAATAGAGTTCTTTGTCATTAATTAGCTTTCCTGTTTTCTTTTTTTAATTTAGGAGCAAAAGGTACAAAAGTTATCAAATGAAAGTGGCTTCAGTGGCATGTCATAGGTATCGAGCTGAACCTTCTACTGCCACCTGCTGGGAGTAGAAGAAATTTGAGCTTTTTGTCACTCATACAAAAAAAAAAAATCTCACAGCAAATGCAGCAAATTTCAGTTCAAATTAAATATATTCTGCGTGTGTTCTTCAAGATAATTTATTCTAAATTAAACACTTTATAAAGCAATGAAGACTCTTTAATTAAAAAATCCAACAAAAAATCATCTTACCATGCTCTCTTCTGTCTCATTGCAGGTAGCTCATCATTATCCTACAATACAACATCTCACACAGACCCATCACCACGCCTGGTTGCCAAAGAGGGTAGGAAACTTCTCCCCCTTTTTAAATACATTTTCTGTGCATTTCCAGATATTTAGAGTTGTTTTAAATGCTCTATACAGACAGAACAAGGTGGGAATGGTGCAACCAAAGCTAAAGGTGATCACGTAAGGCAAAAATATAAAATACCAAACCCTGCAGGCTTTGCATGAAGAAAAGCACACACATGTGAGAACAAACGCCGCTTAGCAAAAAGGAAGCATAATGCAGCCGCCGATTGTTTCTGATGAAGCTCTGGGCAAGTACACCTTTTGTTTTGAGTCAAGCTGCTATTGCTATTCGGGACTACTACCTGAACCCGAAGAATAGAGGTATGTTAACAATAAAACAAAAGCAGAGTGCTGATGAGTTCTTTCCATAGCAGCGGGAGCATGAACAGACTGTAAATGTAGTGATTATGGAAAGAATCTATGTGAATGAGGCTGTTTACTGGAAGGACGGGCAGCACAGACAGGTGCCCGAGCAACAATGTGCTTGGTAAACATGGCAGAAAGGGGCTGATTGGCTGCTTTAGACTGGACTAGAGTGGAAAGAAGGTTACATGTGTGAGTCTCTGATGAGTGAAATAGTGGCAGAAATCATGATAAGAGGTTAAGGGGACACTAGACATAAAATATACTCTTGTGAGACAGTATATATATATATATATATATATATATATATTGCTTTTAATGTTAGTAGCCATTTTCTACTATTTTATGTAAAACTTAGGCTTTAACATAAACTGTTCGCTGGTTTTATTAAGAGATTTAGTGGTTAAGGAGCCAGTGTCTGATTAAAAACAATAGTGAAAATGGCTTTTTTTTAAAAATGTTACCATACAAGCAGCTTGGTGTTCTCCACATCTTAATCTGGCCAAAATTTAAAGAATACAATGAACTAATTGAACTATTGAAAGCAGAAGAGGGGCGGTCAAAAGAGACCAGGTCTAGTGTGCTAAGCTGAGAACAATGCCCCAAGCAGCTCAGGATGACGGTCCTTTTCCTCCCGATACCTTTTTCACCCTATAAACACTGTTGTGCTGACACAGTTCAGACAGGCGATGGCTTCGTATCTGTTTAGAAAAAAAAGAAAAAAGCTACACATCCTTTACATAGGCTATATGGTGTCACCACCAGAGTCGAGAGAAAAGACTGCAATAACAATGATAGCCTTGCTCACAGGATGAGAGGCCCTATCAAGGCAGCAGCAGAGGAAATGCTAGGTCTGATAAGTGTCAGAGAATGCTCTCTGCCTCTCTTTCTATCTGCCCCATTGGTGAGAGTTCCAGGCCACGTAGTGGTTCTCGCCCAGCTTCATACTAATAGGCCATTGGGCAGGCCTGATAAGATTCTGCTCGGTCACCCCCCGACCTTGGTCTTCCTGATTCTCAGCTCCAGGTATTTGGACTGGCAGGAATAGAGGGTCACTCCCATTAGCAGCATTTCCCTTTCTCAAGAGGTGATTTCTATTGAGTGCTCCTGTAACACTGCCTGCCTCTAACTGTGGCCTAAAACTCTGGCCTTAAGTAGAACACTTGTAGCATTTAAAGCATGCTAACTTTTCCAAATTAAGGAAATACAACAGTGTTTTTGCTCGCAAAGTGTTACTTTCGTGCAGAGTTTCTGCTTCGGCAATAAAAGATGCGTTGCTTCAGGAGAAGCCTTTATCAGCGTTTGCTCAGATCAGCACTGCCAGATGTTCCACTTCATATTGCCTTTCGAGAGCAGTCAAATACCATACAGGCTCTTTGGGGTAGAGTAAGCACGAGCATACAGCAGGAGACAACCCTTAATCTGCCCCAGACTCTGCGGTGTAAAATGCAATGTTATGAATAAAAGAGAGCATATAAAACACGGAATGCAGCAGCTATGAAAGGACTCGTGCGCGCCGATGTGTGTGTGGCTCTCTCAAAGTCTGCGTCTGCTACTTGCCTGCTGATCGGCTTGTAAGTATGGGTTCCTGCATACCTTACTAGTGTGATGTATTTATTTATATATACATATATATATATATATATATATTACACTATGCCTTTGCATATCTTTTGGGCGTGGATTGCATTATACATGAGTGTAAGAGTTATAGGTTGTTGCTGGGAATTAGACATCATGTGGTTGTTACAAGTAAACATCTACACTTCTAGTTGTAAACTACTTTTTTTCCCCAAGATTTATTTTTTTGGTTTTGTTTTTGTTTTCTCCTTTGTGGTTTCTGATCTATTAGCACGGCAATAAAATGTCGAAATGTTCCAAAGGCATTCATATCCTCCCCTGCCATGTTGAGGAAAGATGATTCACCTTTTGAAAAGCATTTCCTCTGGTGCCAAGTCAAAGGCAAAAACAGCTTGAAATGCTTCATTACGTGCACAAACCATCTCAGATATGTGTTTTTTCAAACGCTCACCTTGCTCTGTGCTAAATATAATGAAAGATAAACTGCGTACTTGGAAATGAAAACGTTTAATGTTAAGAGTGTTGCGAAGATGTTCCCTCTTTTTTTTTTCTCTGATGGTTTTCTGTTCCAGTGCACCCACTGTCTCCTCGCTGTGTCTAACTCCTGTACTCTGCCATCATTCTCCTCCTCTTATGGCTCCTTGCTCACACAGATGGCTTTTAAAGCACCTGTATTATGGGTATTAAAAAAGTTTACCCTGTCTGGGTTTCTCTGCTTGGCTCGGACCCTGGGTTAAAAACAGTCCACAGCTCCACTCTCTCTTTTTCTCCACTCATTCTCTATCCCGCTCCCGCTGCTCAGTTGCTCTTTCTCTCTCCCAGCCTGTCTCGCTGTCTTTCTTCTTCCCTCTGTGTCTCTCTCTCTTTCTCTCTCTCTCTCTCTGTCTAGCACTCGGGCCTTGTTTTGACTAACTGGTCCTGCAGTTGAAGTCTCCCAGGAGCGTGCACCACACCCGAGACCAGAGTGGAAACTGGCTCAAGTCGCAGTCAGAGCGAGGCCTGGAAAAATGAAGGCGGGAGAGGGGGTGGGTGGTGAGGGGTGAGGCGGCTCTGTGTGTGCACAGTCGAGTCTACGTTTGTGTGGTTGCCCCCCCTTAAACCGCCGTGTATTGTGATTCTTCCTCCTTCTGCATGTTCACTTTCACTGA
The DNA here is from genome assembly GCF_001858045.2 of Oreochromis niloticus. Classification (NCBI taxonomy): domain Eukaryota; kingdom Metazoa; phylum Chordata; class Actinopteri; order Cichliformes; family Cichlidae; genus Oreochromis; species Oreochromis niloticus. The sequence goes on from NC_031979.2 coordinate 15,976,312, forward strand.
ATCCAGTGAAGCTAAAACTTAATGCACAGTAGTGGTGAAAAGTTTATTTGCTGAGATTTTTCTTCGGCCATAGAAAATTGTTTTGGTGGCAGATGCTACCAACCACTCAAGGTGTCTTAAGGCAGCAAACACACCCAAATAACACAGCTTCCCCTCTTCTTCCTCCGCAGCTGACAGTAGCTGAGTTTGCAGACATTGTTTTCTTTCCAGATTCCAAAGTTGTGTTTTGTCTGACTCTTTTTTTTTCATCATTTTTCTGTCCTGATTTTCTTCACTTCTTTCTCTTCTGTACCTCTTTTGTGCTTTTACACCCTCACCGTAATTTGTCTGCTTCTCAGTACGTCTTTCTGCGATTTCCTCACTTTCACTCTCATCTCTCTCGTTCATCTGTGCCTCTCCCCCACCATCTCCTAAACCCCTTCCGCACGTAGATGGAGGTAACCCCGTCTTTTTTTTTTTCGGGGTGGTGGAGGGACTGGCGGTGAGTAGAGGGGAAAAAAGGGCCAGTAAAACAAAGAGAGGTTGTCTGCAGGCGAAGCAGGCAGGAAACGCAAGTCTCTCAGGACTCTCCCCCAGTCACTGCTCCTTGGCTATCCTGCCAGCCCACACCAGATTGAACCTGACAGCCCCGTTGAGCCACGGCAGCCCGCTTGTTATTTATCCCTCCTCTCTCTCTTTTTGTGTTTCTCTCCTCATATACTGTCTTTTCTTTTATTCATTTGATCGTGTTCCAAATTCTTTTCTTGTTGCAAGCTCATATATGTTTAGCTTCATGCATCTGCCGCTGTTAACTCTGCAGAGGACGCAGAGACAGGGACAACCTCTCTTGTTTGCAGATTGTAACGAGTCCTTTGCTGAAGCGTTTAAGGTTAAAAGTTGAAATGATAGAACTTAGTGAAGAGAACAAGAGGTCCCTGAGCAGCACGAAGCTTTCCCATTTGAGGATATTTTACTAGTAAGGGAAGGGGAAAGCCAGGCAACAAAACATTCTTTGAAAGTAGAGCAAGACACATAATTGAGTTTAAAGTTTTAATCTTTATATTTTCAACATGAATATAAAATGTGTTTAAAAAGACAAATAACTAGAACCAGCCAAACTTGGGGAACGTTGTTTGTTCGCTGTAGTGAGATTAAGTTGTCATCATCATTTATTATAAGGAAAACACCGATGCTAACATATTCTTGTCCACTGGAGGGCAGTGCAGCACAGTGTGTAGAAATGTCTGTCCCTGTAGTGAAGCCGATGATGCACAATTTGATGTCACTGGATGTTTTGTTTCTTGGTTTGGTTTGGTTTTTTCCCACTTGGACTATATGAGGTAATATGGGTCAAGATGCTATACCCAGAACACATTAAAAAAAAAAAAAGCCAGGCACACTTACAATAATTACTTGATAATGTGTGATTTTTTTCCCATAACTGAAATCTACAGACTTAGAAAAACACAGGAAATTACACTAAAATGAATGTAATAGTTTTATATTTTTAATGACTGATATCTTGCAAGGATCTAATGAAATGGAAATGGAAGTAAATTTGCCATTACTTGTCAGACAAATCTAAGTCAAAGTTAACAAAGTCACAGTTTAATGTCATCAGCTCTATACAAGCATGAAGAGAGATGAAATTGTGTTCTGTTGTTTTCACTTTAATCAGCATAGGAATCGTCTCAGATCTTTACAAAAACCAGCACACATTATCTTTTCAAACATATCTGGTCTTAAAAGTATCGATTCAGCATCTGATTTATCAAACAAGAAATTCCAACAACTACAGATTCATCCCACTCTTGACCTTCTAGCAGCTTGCTACTTCCTACAACATCCCCTGTCATCGCCATTACACCATCTCTATCTGCTGCCCTCTGGGAGCAACGCTGCTGACAAAAAAAAAAAGTTGGCCCATCACAATAACACCGTTGAGCGCTACTCAGCATAAAGCACGTCTGGCCGCAGCGCTCATCATATTTTCCCCTCGTGTTCTGACAATTGTTTGAACTGTTTTACTCCATAATAATACAAACCATCAAGGGTGCTGGCCAGGTGCACTCTGAGCATACAAGGGTGTTCACTGCCAGAGGAACGACACAGCCTCTGTTTTATCTGTTTGTGTCAGAGTGATTGATTGTTACTGGAAGCTGTCCAGCTTCACACTCGGTTAGTTTGAACCACAGACACACACACAGCAGGTAGAGCCCATAGAAACCGGGCCAGTTTGGCTGTTTGTCAAGGTTTCGTGAAAGCCGCATGTGTGGGAAGAGAGGATGATAGTGGATATCATGCACACGTATTGTCTTTGTGTGTGTCTCTGTTGTACGTTAATTTGCATCAGTCCCTTTCATTTGTGGTCGGGGTGTTGCAAGCTCTTTAACCAACTGTATTCTCTGTAAAAGATTGTGCCATCTACATTTTAACCACTGCAGCAAGCCAAACAAAACCACATTTCCATGTCCAGATATCCTGTGAAGAACATTTTAACGATGTTTTGATGGATTTATTAATGCCCTAACTGTTGGCCAGCTGTAATTGTTAGGATTGGCTTGTGCACCGTGGTATTTTATGAATTGCACTTAGCATGTTAAAAAAAACAGTAACTGTTTTCCTATTGAAACTTTGTCTGTCCTTTTGTCTTTGTTGTTGTTAGACCCTTCATATGATGCTGTACGGCGGACAGGGTGGTCCAACAACATGCACAGTGGCAAAGGTGAGGGCACACAAATCATCAATAATCTGTTTAGCTTTTTCACTGAACAGTAATGGTAAGTATGAGTGGAGCAACTTACTGAGCAGGGGCATGATTTGTGACAAACCCAATAATTTGTTATCCGGTGGAGGTTAAATAGTTTTCAAATACCCTTTAATGCAACTCTGCAGCATGCTAGCAGCCCTTCCAGAATCCACAGAGAGTCTAGACATGTGGGAAAGCCTCCTAAAGATTACACTCGGCCAAAAGAAGCCACTCCAACCACCAGCTACTGCCTTATTTACTTTGGACCACTGCTGACATGCCTTTAAGATGTGTATATTGGTTATCTGCAGAGCACCCCTACTGATGTTTTCTGTGTCTCTCTTGTCCCCCACTTATTCCATTTCTCTCTGCAGGCTCGCCAGTGGTTACTCAAAATGTGACCAAGTCCACTGAGCAACCCAGAGCTCAGCCAGGTACTGGCTTACTTGGTGTCTTTCTTGACCTACTTAGTATAAGCACAGACTCAAATCCAAGTCATACCAGCTTCTCTGTTGTGCCGCTTGTTCTGACAGATCTTTCTTTTAGTCTTTCTGTTAACAGTCGAGACAGTGAAGCATAATCACTCTGTGTTTATAATAGCATTGTATTATCTCTTCTAAGATCCTGGTATTTTGTGTTTGTTTGCTCGACTGATTCTGCTAAAGCTTCTCTTTAAATCCTCCAGCCTCAAGCAAAGTGTTTACTGACACTTACACAACAAGTGTAGTTGTTTCTTCTGCTTGCTCTATTATTATGACAAACTTCAGCGTGTAATACTCTTTTGTTTTGTCAGTGTTGCTGTTAGTTGTATTTACTTCATTTCAAATGTAATGTCATGAAAAAAGCTATAAAAAGTGAAATTGTATCAATCGATCCAAATCCACTTATTTGAATGGTTGATTCATTTTTTATGGATACTTATGATAGGATAGATACTTTAGAGTATCTACAGACTAAGTTCAGTGTGTCATGCACAATGACAATTATTTGAAGTTGAAAGGTCTATTTGATTGTTTCAACTAATAATTGTGGAAAGTAAATATCATAATGATTTAATCGTCATTGAAATGTGTAACCCACAGAATCTGCAGTATCGCACAGCACTAATTGCCATAACACTAGTTGTGATGACTCATAAAGCTCTCCTTTTGCCCACAGACCCTTACCAGGTTCTGGGTCCCACCAGTAGTCGTTTAGCCAACCCAGGTAAGTCTCTCAGCATAGCCAGGTTTTCAATTCATCAGCTGTAAAAACACACTTTCTCCAAAACCTTTGAACAGCAATTTTAGTATCTAACTGTGCCATCAGATGGATGAGAAAGCAACCATGCCTGAACGTTTGCCCTTGTGTTGTCCAATAGGCTCAGGTCAGATCCAGCTGTGGCAGTTCCTCCTGGAGCTCTTGTCTGACAGTGCCAATGCGGGCTGCATCACTTGGGAGGGCACCAATGGCGAGTTCAAGATGACAGATCCAGATGAGGTGGCGCGACGCTGGGGTGAGCGCAAGAGCAAGCCCAACATGAACTACGATAAGCTGAGCCGTGCGCTGCGCTACTACTACGACAAAAACATCATGACCAAAGTGCACGGCAAACGCTATGCCTACAAGTTCGACTTCCATGGCATCGCTCAGGCGCTGCAACCGCACCCAACCGAGTCCTCTATGTACAAATACCCCTCGGACCTAGCCTATGTGCCTTCCTACCACACCCACCAGCAGAAGGTCAACTTTGTATCCCCGCACCCTCCATCCATGCCAGTCACCTCCGCCAATTTCTTTGGACCCACTACTCAGTACTGGAGCTCGCCCACTCCAGGCCTCTACCCCAACCCAAATGTTCCTCGCCATCCTAACACGCATGTGCCATCTCACCTGGGTAGTTATTATTAAAACCACCCTTTCTGATCATCCACCACCCCTTGAACCTCCCCTGGCCCACACCATTTGCTGACATGCACTCTCAATGACGCCAAACCAATGAAGACTGAACAGACAGAGGTATTTTGTCCTCTGAAGAAATTTGATCCAAAATGAAGGATGATTAAACTAAAGGATTTTTTTTGTATGATTATATAAACAACTGGATATTAAGGTCCAAAAAATGGAATACTACTTACCTTTAAATGACTACCAAGTTTGTTTGGTTTTTTTTATGATTTATGGACATTTATCTGAGTTTCATGTGCCTTTTCCTTCCTCCTGAAAGCTGCACCTACAGTAGCTGCAAGTGGGTGTTCAAGAAGCTTCCTAAACCAAAGCCTGAAGACAGAAGATAACCCGCAAGTCTGTCTGCCTCATTTTCCCTTTACAGTACCAGACATGGGCCTATTACTTATGGGTCTCAAAAACATCCTTCTCAGTATGTACCTTGTCCTGTAAAGCATCTGCCATTTTCCATTCATCTAAAGCCTTGACAGGATTTCTTATTCCCACTACATCTAACCTTCTGTTTTGACTGTCTATGTTTTTTTGGTCTGTTAATCTGCATGTTTTCATGTGTGTGTGTGTATGCATGTGGAGAGTCTTCTGGAATTCGCTGGACAAGAAGGAGCTCTCATTGAGGTGGACTTTTCTCAGCACTGAATAAAATTTGGCAACTGGAATATGCCATTCACTATGCCATTTAACTTATCCTCCAAACTGGAAGGCTAGAGAAGAGTTGAATGCAGTTAAGAGGGAAGCGCTGTATGTTTTTGCTGATTTTGGTCAATTCAGTTGCTTAAAATGTTTTCTTGTGAGTTGTTTGCGGCGTTTGAGCTAGGCTAAGTGTTGACTCGATTGTGCCAGGAAAGCTGAGTCAAGATATAATTGCAGTAATTTGTTACAATAATTCAACGTAGGTCAGATGTTTTCACTTGGGGCCACACATTAGGCTATTAAATGTTTGCAGAGTCTTCGCATTTTTCAACCGTGCCATTTCCACATGTGTTGTCGCTCGACCGTGTCAGTATTAATGTGAATGTCTTCTGGTTTGTGATTTTTTTTTTAAAAAAAGGGATACCCTTTGGCAAAAATCTAAATTTGTCAGAAGTATTCATTTTTATTTTTAAGCGTTTGATGAAAAAAAAAAGTAATTCCTTCACACTTGAGATCATGGATATAGAACACGAACGTGCCTTTTTGCAGATGTGGTCATGTTGACGTGTAGATGTTATCAACTGCCATTTGGTGGCTATTTATTTTCTATCCAAAATTGTCTTAAATGTTCTTCTATTTTGAATATGTGCTGTCCTGAAAATCCTGCCATGCTTTAACTGCTGATTTTGTATTTTTTTTTTACCATATTTTGTCTATTCATTAAAGATGAGACAGCACTTCATCTTAAAGTGCACGCAATGAATTATCGCACCACAAATCAGACAATTTTGGACTTTGAAATGGACTCTGACAGTAAAAGCTGCCGTGGTGTCTCTTTACTCTTTGTAGGCCAGTCACGACCATATAGGTCAGCACAGTAGATGTGGCTATGCATCAAGTCATGTTAATAGACAGTTAAGTTGCATTTTTTTTTTTTTTTTTTTTTTACCAGGGCTGGATCCTAATTTGAGAGTAACATGTGTGTCTGAATGTTAGTTTCTCACTGATCGTAAAGCCCAGCTAAATGCACATGAATCTCAAGTCAGGATTTCATTACCACAATGTAAGAAGACATATCCATCTTCAGGTGTTCAAAGCTGTTAATATCGGAAGTATTCCTTTAACGTAACTGAGAATGGACACTTGAATATAAATTACCTGGGAACTTTATCAAAGAACAAATCCGATAAAGTATGACGAGACGAAGCAAAGAAATCCTCAGATTCGCAAGCGCTGTGCGTTTGTCAGACCTATTTTTTATTATTTTATAAGCATCAGTCAACTAGGCATTAAAGCAACTTACTGTATAAATTATGCAGAGTTATTTTCATATGTGACACAGTATTAAAAAAGTCAAGAAAATTAATACACGAGTTGACCTCGGTCAAAAATGCAAAACTTTTAAGTCCATTTCTGCTAGGTGGTTTGTTAAGCCTTTTAAGCGTTTTTATATCTGTACATTTGGGCAATACATTTTACCTTTTTTGTTTTTTTGGTTTCTCTTTATTGTTATTATTTCTCAAGTTAGTTATAAAATCCTAAGTGCGATTAGGTGTAAACTATATTTTTGTGTATTCCCAAAACCATGAATTCCGCTTGAATGATAACCCGATGGCCGGGGATTCCTTTACTATATATGCAATGTGTGATCATGATGCCTTGTTTCCATTGCCAATCACTTTTCTTGCCAAATGACAGAGTTTCAGGTATTTTATGCAAAATAATACTAACAGTATTATTATCCACGATTAATTTCTTTTGACGATTTATAACATTCAGTGAGCAAATTGAAAGGAGAATATGATTTATAGTATAAAGAAATTATTCTAATGCACCCTGACTATTCATGTTTCACAAGCATTATCAGTGAAAAGGGATCTCTGCTACTTCATATATGCAATGTATTTTGGATATCAAAAATATATATATATTTATATATAAATATATATATATAGTGTATATTTTACAATTAACCGATGTATTATTGTTATTGTTATTACAATTTCCAAAAGGTGTCACCTTTTGGAAAAGGGCTTTTGTATAGGAAAATGTGACAAAATAAATATTTTTACCTCTCAATTAATGCCCTGTTGCCTTTCTGTGGTTTCACCAAAAAGTGAGTGCTAATAAAAACAAAGACTCAAAGAAACCGCATCTCTAAAAGCACAGTAGTGTAATCTTGACAGTAGCTTGCATAATTACACAATACATCTCCGTTTTGAGTTTGAATTTTTTTTTAATATATTTTGCAGAGATGTACCTGAGTTTCATGTGCCCTGTTCATCCTCTTGAAAAATGCACCTAGAATTGCAACTATTTACACACATTTCTTCCTATAGGTCAAAGTTAATGTGTTATATTTGTTTGCCATGGTGAAATCTAATCATTTATGTGTGCAGATGCAAAACTCCTTAGTTTTAATTAGGTCAGAGCAGTGTGAGACTTCTATGTGTCTTCATGGGCTTTCTGAAGGCAGCCTAAAATAATGTTTTTGACAGTTAAATAGCATCTGTGCATGCTGTCTGTGTCAAACTGCAGCTATGTGGGAGCATACTGGCTAAAATGTATATAACAGGGAAAGAGAATCGCCATCAGTGTTGGTCAAGTTACTTGAAAAAAGTAATCAGTAACTAATTACTGATTACTTCCCCAAAAAAGTAATCCCGTTACTTTACTGATTCCTTATTTTCAAAGGTAATTAATTACTTACTTAGTTACTTTTTAAAAACACGATTTACAACCTGAATAGGTAATAAAGTGATAGATCTTTCAGCCCAATTCAACTTTTTCTGCATAATCCATCATACAAAATGTAATCAAATGGAAAAGTCTCTTTTTAAAACTTGTTTTATTAGTTTTAATCTTTTAACTTTATGCATGAAGCAAAAATTAAATTATATGCAACATTCTCTGACAGGAAGAAATTTGTTTAACATTTAAACCTATTTTCTGCATATTCCAGCACATAAAAAAAAAATATTTTTTTGTGTTTACACTCACTCTTTCAAAAAAATGCAAGTGAAACACACCAGAAAATAAATAAAATCAAAGACTCAGGGGTCCTGTTGCTCTATTTTCACCTGCTTCAAAAGATCCACCATCATCCCGGTGCCCAAGAACAGCAAACCCTCATCCCTGAACGATTACCGGCCAGTTGCGCTGACCTCGGTAGTCATGAAGGTGTTTGAGAGGCTGCTGAAGAACATCATCTCCTCCTCCATCCCAGACTCCACAGATCCGCTCCAGTTCGCCTACCGACCCAACAGATCCACTGAGGACGCCATCGCCCATGTCCTGCACACCACCCTCAGCCACGTGGACAAGAAACAGGGTAACTATGTGAGAATGCTGTTTGTTGATTACAGTTCAGCGTTTAACACAATAGTGCCCAGCAGACTGTTCACAAAGCTGAGGGACCTGGGACTCAACAGCCGTCTGTGTGCATGGGTGTTGGACTTCCTCACCGGCAGAACTCAGGTGGTGAGGGTGGGTGGGTGTGTCTCCGACAGCATCACCATCAACACAGGAGCACCACAGGGGTGTGTCCTCTCGCCACTGCTCTACTCCCTCTACACTTCTGACTGTGTGGCCACCCACAGCTCCAACACCATTGTGAAGTTTGCTGACGACACAGTGGTGTTGGGTGCCATCTCCAACAGCGATGAGGCGGCCTACATGGACGAAGTGAAGAATTTGGCATCATGGTGCCAGGACAACCACCTCCAGCTGAACGTCAGCAAGACCAAGGAGCTGGTGGTGGACTTCAGAAGGAGTCAGCACAGAGACTACAAGCCCATTTTTATCAATGGAGCTCCAGTGGAGAGGGTGCAGTCCTTCAAATATCTTGGCGTCCACATCTCCTCAGACCTGACATGGGCTGCCCACATTCAGGTCCAGACCAAGAAGGCTAGGCAGCGCCTGTATCACCTCCGACAACTAAGGAAGTTCAGGGTCTCTCCAAAGATCCTCAGGATCTTCTATACAGGCGCTGTGGAGAGCATCCTCACACAGAACATGACAGCGTGGTTTGGGAACAGCTGTGTGAAGGACCAAAAAGCTCTCCAGAGAGTGATCCGTACAGCAGAACGCTGCTGCAGGATTGCTCTCCCCCCACTTCAGGACACCTACACCAGGAGATGCCGGACTAGAGCAACGCAGATACTGAAGGACCCGTCCCATCCTGGCAACAAACTGTTCCAACTTCTACAATCTGGTAGAAGTTTCCGCATCATCCGGGCAAGGACAGAGAGACTCAAGAGGAGCTTCTATCCTCAAGCCATCCGGACCCTAAACCAACCCCCCCCACCACCACACACACACACACACACACACACACGCACACACACACGCCATCTCACATCATCTATAATTGACTGAGACTCTCCTCCAGACACTCAATTCCTTTAACTTTAAATATGTTTATAGTGTCCATTCTGTAAAATAGTCAGATGTCTATTCATATTAATGTACAGAATTCACCTGCTTGCTGCTTCTACTGCACATTCACCCAATGTATATACTATATATACATATATATATATTTATAATGTTATTCCTCTCTCCCCCCCCCATGTTTTTGCACATGTCGAGGAGCATGTCAGGATACATTTCACTGTGTGTTATACTTGTATAACTATGCATGTGACAAATAAAGAACCTTGAACCTTGAACCTGTATAGCAGGCGGATGTTTGCCCTGGTGCAGGTGTGCCGCAGCGGTCAGTGGAAGAATCCGCGAATTTGTCTGTGAATTTTCCAATCCGTGGTAGCGTACTCGGTGCTTGCTCGGAAGTTAAGGGTTTTTTTCGCTGTAAAAAGAAGTTTTCTTCCCACGCAGTGAACAGCGGATGCTAATGTTTTTATCACTTTTTACAGAATCAAACTCAAAGTAAGGTCAGTACTTCCACGCTTAAAAGCTGCACGGTCATACTCTCTCCCGCACTCAATATATTATCCATTGTTGATCTGCACACAGCTGTTGTCACGAACGCCGCACTCGCTTACGTCATTGTCATGAGACACTCTCGCAAAAAAATCACCGTTTTAGTAACGCAGTAACGCAGCGTGCTTACGGGAGAGTAACAGTAATCTAATTACCGTTTTTGCAATAGTAATCCCTTACTTTACTCGTTACGCGTTACTGCCCATCTCTGATCGCCATCACAGACATTTTTTTGCTTTTTTAAATTGAAATATCATTCTGGAGCATGTACCATCTTAATTTCTTTCTAGTAATTTCACTTATTGATTTGCAACATCATGTTCAGCCTTTTGCATGAGAGCATATGCCTGGGAACAGAGAGGTGCTCTGGGGTCTACCTTAATAATGAACTGTATGTGGTGCTGTTTCTCCAAATAGTGAATTTTGGTTTCATGTTTTGACCCTGAAATCTAAATAATGGTTTTGTAAGCTCCCAGCTGTCATCTCGTGAATTCTTACGCTAGTTTGTCTTTTCCTTCCTGTTTGATGTCACAACTTTACACTGTGTACAGCTAAAACAGCCACAATAGAGGTTGGCACCAGTCACAGTATGTGCTTTGACCTTTTGTGATCACAAGTCCTTGTAAGGAGCTTTGATTCCTTCAGATGGACAGTAGAAACAGTAAAATGGCACAAACACTGCATTTTGAGTGACATTTCTTTTTATTAATATCAACATTTTCTCCCTGAGAGAGAATACAAAAAGACTTTACAAACACAACTGCATACTGTACTCAGTGCTGCACGCTTGTTTTCTATGAACTTTGTTCGATTCATTTAAAAAAACAAAGAAACAAACAAACAGAACAGGCACGAAACTATATAAACTAGTGTTGAAAAGACTTGCGCCAGTACCCAACCATTTGCCTGTACCTCAGAATCTGAATAGTTAAGAATATTTCAGTGGTTCAAGTTCATGTGTCAATTCTTCTACACGCTATGGCAGTACTTAAAGAAAACCTAAACTTTGGTGTTTTCTCACCAAAGGCAACAACATTGCTTCTTCAACTGCATTGTGAGGGTTAAATACAGTTTTACACATTGGTTTGTTTTTCTTCATGTCCATGCTCTATGAACCTGAGGTAAGGCAAGTGGTAAAACAGAAGAACTTTTCTTCATTTAAAGCAGGAGCATACTTTGTTCCTGCATTGAAGCATGTTGTATAACCAGGCCTCCCCTTTTTTAAAACAGGCTTGTGGTCAGCAGACAGTGGCAGGTGTGGTTTTATATCTAAATAGTTCACAATAATGCTATGGAATTTATGGTGGCTTAAAAAAACACACATACACACAAAAGAAGTGCAAGTAAGCAGATTTCTTTACTTCATATCTAAATGCTACACAATGTGCTGCCATTTCCAACTCTTACATTTTGGTGGCATCTTGGGACTCAGTGATTTCTATCACCTCAAAGCCGGGATTGTCTTGTCCTTCTCTGGAGTGGTGATGATGACCCTTGATGTTGTGGAAACAATAGGCGCAGTGTGCAGTGGCTACTGGCACCACTTTGGAGAAGTTGGAGAAATCGACTCTGTATTTGTCATCCCTGCTCCTTGAGATGATGGGCAAGAAGCTGTAGCCCCACATAATTTCCCGAGGAATATAGGAGGTCCGCACTTGACAAGAAGCACTTGTGGACTCCGCTGTGCCATCCAGGAAGACGACCAGCTCAAAGTCTTGATTGTGGAGTGTGTCGACTGCAACCTCGAAGAAGGGGCTGCTTTTGTCGATTATGTGATGGAGAGTGAGAGGACAAATGAAGAAGAGGTTGTCCTTCCCAGAATCCACCATAAAATCAATGTTCACCTGATCCATGATTATTGTCTCCCCATCTTGTGTGGTTGTCGTTCTCAGGAGCTTACCATAGATCTGGCTGCCAATCATCAGACTCTTACGTAGGTTGGCCACTCTGATTGAAAGGCAAAGATAGTCGTTTCTGGGGCTAATCACAGCCATTGGACTAAATGAGATGGTTTTAGCTCTCTTTTTAGGTAAAGAGATCTTGGCCATTATAACACCACACATGAAGCAATTAATAATTGCTCCGAGGACTGCCTGGATAGTGACAAGAGCAACAGCACCCGGGCAGTGAGGTGTGAGTGCTCGTACGCCATACCCAATAGTGGTCTGTGTTTCAAGGGAGTAGAGGTATGCTGTGGTGAGTCCTGCAACACCCCAAACACATGGAGTGTGATCTGGTGAGGGGTTTTGCCAGGTCAGATCTCCATTATTACGCACAATCCAGTACCACAGCAGACCGAAAATGAACCAGGTGAGGGTGTGAGTCGCAGTGAAATTGAAGAAAACGAACCGCCACCGGGCCTCCACCAAGGTGGTCCAGAAATCTGCCAGGAAGGCAAAGTGTTTGCTGTACTTGATGTTTCCATATTCAATGTTGCAGCGGCCATCTTTGGTCACTAGCCTGGTCCTGTGATTTCTTCTTTCATCCAGGTACTTCCTGATTCTTGTGCCTATGGATCCACACATTTTGTTTTGTTTTGTTTTGTTTCACGAGCCAGCAGCCTAAAATACAATAAAATAGGAAATGATATAACGTGGATATGCACAACATGTAAATACGTAATAGAAAATCATTAAACAGTCTCTAGACCAAAGATGCTGTGAAAATGACAAAAAAATATTGAGAAAAAGAAATATGCTCTGCACTCATTATAATAAAGAAGAATATAAAACTGACTAATAACCACTTAGTTTCCTTAATATTGACAAAAAGATATTTTTAGCACGCAATTTGAGTTCTATATACAATTTGAAACTTAAAAAATAATGAAATAACATAATTGTAAATGAAAAAACAATGATTCTTGAACTTTAAGAGGCAGATTTTATATTTTATTTCAGGGCATTTTCTACTTTTTGATACCCTGTTGAAAGATTTTACTCCTTGCCCCATGGTTAGCTGAGTCTCACTGTAAACTCCCTATGCACAGCCTCAAATGTTCCAAGCTTCCCTGTCCCACAGTAAATTTAATCATCACCGAATGCCTGTAATCCTAAATGCAGCACTGCAGTGCAGTCCTGACATTAATGAGAAACAAAAGTTTCCACTGAAGCATAACATGTAAGTGTTCCAAATAAACCAAATAATTCGGGAACTTTGGTCCTACGCAAGTGTCTAAACACAAGGATCATCTTTGTTTGCTGAGTTTCAATGTAGCATAACTTAACGTGGCATTAAAATAATTTGAGCAAACCCAGCCAGAAGGGGAACAGCTCACAGGCATAACAATCTTTGACTTTATTCAAGCTTTTAGTTCTCTCATAAGTCTGGTGCTTGATGGATGGTAGCTGGCAGTGTTGGCTGCACAGAGGTTTCCAAATAAGTATGGCCTCTGTTCTTGCCAAGCCATGCAAACAGCCATTTGGATCATGCTGTGCTTGTAAGCAAGTGTGAAGCAGGACAAAAAAGTCAGTTCAGCGAGTTTATTTTTTTGTTTGCAGTCATCAAAGTTCAAATCGTGACATTTTGCCGAATGAAATCTGATAATTACACGCTGTTGCTTGTTGGCAAGCTTTAATGCTTTTAGAAGCAAACCTAGTCATTTTACACCTAATCATTAGGTCACCATGTTGTCATGCTGTAACAAGATATATGCTGAAGTAATTTCAAATTATATAGGCTTTTTAATTGCAGATATGATAAGTACAAAAAAACAGGTAGAATCCCAATTGAAAAGGTGACATAGAAGAGACTCTTGATATGTGTCCTCATCGCTTTAAATGTACATTAAAACTGCTTAAAGTTTCAAATTTAAAGCATAGTATATATGTACATTTCTGTATTTTATTTTTTCTGTAGTGAAAATTTAATTCATGGATTTTTTTGATTGAGCAATTGTTGCTGTGACTGAAATGCTGTAGCAAAAACACTTTTTTTTTCTTAAAGCTACCCATAAAAATATCACGATTGGTATCTTATGTATGTTTTTTGTCTAATATGTACATTGCTGTGGTAGAAACAAACCAAAAACAGGTCACGAGTGAAGTAACATTGTTAAACTTCCTTGAAGTAAAAATGTACATGTAAAAATTCATATTTTAAAATAAAAGACCTGAAGCCAAACTCACCGAAGTGAAAAGTTCACGTCGAAAAGTTGATCGATTTCAGTTTCGTCTCTGTCTTTCTTGCTTCCAGCTGATTGGGACAGTTTAGGCGTGTCCCTCTCTTGTGCTTGCTGATCTGTACCTGAGTGGCTTTATATCGTCCTGTCTCAATGTGCTGGAATCACCCAGGTGATGTTTACGCCCACAGACACATCAAGTGTCCCCACCCCCATCCCCACTTCTGACTCAAAACATACACATGACCAAGCATACTAAGACACACACCCACGCACATGCTTCCCAAGTTAAAAGAAATACGGTTTATTTCATACATGCTTGGCACCTAGAGCCACCCTTACCTCTGTGCATCACACTTCCTGCCTATTGTGGTGTCGGAGTTCCTCTGAATTCACAGTTTGTTGGTTCTTTTTAATTGCAGCTTTCGTGCCCTCACACTTCGATATTGTGTGGTGTTGACACCACACGTTTCGTGTTCTGGATGCTGATGACGAAACAGACTGTGTTGCAGTATTTACTCTAAACTCTATACACACAATATATTTTTTACAGTTTGGGAGGAAATCTTTTCTCTTTTTTTGGGACAGTGAGACTATTTTCTGTGTCTGAAGTTTTTTTAACAGGTATGTTGTCCATTTAACAAGTAGCGTGTATATTTCACAATTAAGTCATGCACTTTACCAAAAATGACCACTACAAGAATATAAATAGCACACTGCATGCGTAGTGCTAGCACTGTCAATCAAACATCTGCACTCACACTGTTCACAATTCTGAGTCATCATTCTCTAAGCAAAAAACACTTTCCCCTCTTTACTGTTGTAGTAAACCGTTCCATTGTGGTGGAATACAGCAACAAGTGCAACACATGCATTGCACTACACCATTAGGTGTGGTGCAAATGCTGCAAGGTTAGTGGTCAGTCAGGAATCAAATGATTTCATCATTCTAAATGCAAAGGAATGATTTGCCCTCGTTCTTTCTTTTATTTCTTGTTGTGTGGCTATTAGCTACAAGACCACATGTTGGTCTGCTTTAACAACATATGAACAGTGGAGACTATATGAATTTAATGGTAATGAAATTTTAGACAATTGCTGTACTAATTTGTGTTGAAACAACAATAAAAAAAATTATCCCAGTTCCAAACTTTTTCCACATTTTTTTTCGCAGTTATTAACAGATTTTTTTAAAGACCCTGCAAGTACTTCAGGGTTTTTTTTTCTACTTTTACAACTAATTATTGGGGTACATGCTACATCACTGTACCAGCATGCATTAAAATGTTTAATGTTTGCCTTAATAGGCAGGCAAGTGCTGTTGATATAACCACTGCACAGCAGAAAGTAGCCTTCATAACACAAGAGTCTTTCTTTTTATTGGTCTCATATCACCCTTTCAAATATAAAAAGAAATCAAGGCCAATGAACAGTTGTACATTTTTTTTTCAGTGGAGTGATATTTTAGCATTTGTCATTTCACATTATATAGTATCTAATTTCTTCTTATTCCTATCTTATTCTTATTCCTCGCAATCCTTTGTGCGATTGCAGAGTGGTGAGGTGAGAAAAAAACAACTTTGATTGAGAGAAGTGATTTAAGCTTTTAAAAAAGGGGTTTTGTATTTTATTTCCTCTTCACTGAGTTAATTGTTTTCATCTACTAATGCAAGCTGAAGTCCTTTGAATGGTGGGAGGGAAACAGTAAGGCAAGAACGTATGAGAAAATGAAGTCGAGGGCAAAACTGCGTAGGCTATCCGATCCCTGTGAACACATCAAATAATGCCATACCTAAGACACGAGCTTCGATTTCGTACACATTTCTTAGCAATAGGATTAGTGAGGCCTACTGAGAACAAGAACCGAATATTGTTTTTGAAGAGACAATGTTCAGTTCATCCTTACTAGATGTTCACTTGCCTGAATGATTTCCTTGCTCTATACTACAAATTCTAAATGTTCAAAACAGCAAAAGTTTACACCACTGCAGTACTCGGTGTCCTGTTCTTCAGGTCTTGAGCTAAGACTCTTCCGGTAATAACCATAGTTGCTCTGAATTCAACTGAAAACTCTAAATATAAACTATAAACACTCCTAAAAAAAACCCCATTTGTTTTTATTTTCATCATAATGAAAAGTGCTGTTTGTGGTGTTTCAGTCTGTCAGTGTGGCATATCAAGAAATCAAGAGAGATCCCAAGAAATGTATAAGATTTCCCTTTAGCGTGAGAATACACTAACAAACAAGTGTTGCCTAAGATAATAGAAGATTATGGAAGGAAGCAAGCCAGCAAAAACTCTTTAAATAGTTTTGTTATGTCAGTCCATGCATGTAGCGCAGACAGAAACAGATACTAAAATGCAATCTATTTAGTCTCTTCAATCGGAGACTAAATATGACAAGCTTTTATGACAACAAATATTTCCCCAAAACTTAGATTCTAATATTCCAGTTCAGAGGCCATAGTTGTTTGGTTTTAAGGATTCTTCTACTTGCAAATGCTAAACTTCTTACAGAAGAGCAATACAGGAATTATTGCCTGCTATACCCATTGTCACCACATAGTGTCACTGTGTCAGGGCAGTGCAGTGGTGTCTATAAAAGGATCACTTTCTCTTCACCCAGTTAAAAGTGTAGAACAGCAAAAGAGGATTTATGATTTGAACAGTCATGGATGCAAAAGACTCTACATTTAAAAATGTTCTTACGGTGTTGATACATTTTGATACAATTACAGCAGTTTGCTTCTGTAGTGAAATATTACAGCACAACTCCAATTTCAAAAAGTAAAATATAAATAACAGACTGCAGGGATTTACAAATCCCATAAACCCATATTTCTTGTTTTTTCAGCAGAACATAGTAGCACATGACATGTTAAAACTGTGACTTTTCTGGAAAATACTAGCTTAATTTGAGTTTAATGGCAACAACACATCTCAAAAAATGGAACAGGGGAGACAAAAAGGCTGCGAAAAAAGTACTAAAAAGAAACAAGTGGGGCAACATTTGACAAATAATTAGGTTAACTGGGTATGAAAAATGTTAGAGAGCCAGAGTTTGTCAAAAGGAAAGATGGGCAAAGATGTACAGAGCCACAAAAATTTTTTAGAGTCATGTTCTTTAATTTAAAACTGCAAATACAGTGAAAATCTCATAGTACACAGAATCTGGAGAAAACTGTGGGCAAGCAACAAGGCTGAAAATCAACAGTGGATGCCCGTGATCTTCGGGTCCTCGGGCAGCACAGCATTAAATCCAGGCATGGAAATCACTGCATGGGCTCAGGAACAGTTCCAGAAATCAGTGTCTGTGAACATAGTTCAGGGTGCCATCCACGAAATTCAGGGTACAGTTCTGTCATGTAAAGAAGAAGCCATATGTGAACATGTGACTGCCATCACCCTCTCTGGGCCAAAGCTAATTTAAAATGGAATTAGTGGAAAACTGCTCTGTGGTCGAACAGGTTGAAATTTGAAATTCTTTTCTGCAAAACATGGACATTGTATCCTCCAGAATAAAGAGGAGTGGGACCAGCACTCACTTCAAAAGCCTGCATCTCTGGTGGTAGAAAGGAGAATTAGCTCGCATGGAATTGGCAGCTTGAACATCAGGAAAGGCTGCAACAGTGCAGAAAGGCACGTATATGTTATAGCATAGCATATGTCCATCAAGATGGCCTTGAAATGAGAGCAACACTACAATTCAATTCAACATGACCCAATTTTTTTCTTAAAATGGTTCATTTTCTTAGTTCAAGCATTTGATATGTTGTCTATGTTCCGTTAAGGATAAAGTATGTAAGGTTTTCAGATCATGGATCAGTGACTGGTTTGTCATAATATGAAATTCCGACCTACAGTTTTGCCCTTTAGTTTTGTAGTGCAAAATGAAAAAAACAAACAAACAAAAAACACTTGTTTCAAGTATTATAGATATATAACATAGATGAAAGTATCAGTTTGTCTTTACAGACATTTGTGACATTGTGTGGATTGTTCTAAAGAGCTCACTGAATTCAAGCCTTGTACTATAAAAGAATACCACTGCTGCAATGCAACCTCTCCAAGAGCTTCCATCACCAACTGTAAGCAGTATTATTGCAGAATGGAACTGTTTACGAACCGCAGAAACTCAGTCATGTGGGGTTGCATGAGTTGAGTACTTAGACACATCGCTGAAAGTTGCTAAAAAAGCTGAAACCTCCTCTGGCATTAACATCAGCATGAAACCTGTACTATGGGAACTTCATATCATGGGTTTCCATGGCCGAGCAGCTCCTGGAGGTGTAATTTCCATTTGGCCATACAGTGTATGAGACTATAGCAGTAAAAATCATAGCAGCTTCAAGCTTCAGAAATCCTGCTAATCTATTCAGTGCTCTGTATTATCTATATTTTTTTCCCGGCTGGCCTCTGATTTTTCATTCCCACTGTGTTCTGGGTTGATGGTAACAATGCACTTCACCGTTGTGCCATAAGCTCTGACAAGAGGATCAATCAGAGCTAATGAAGCCTAGGAGGAGGTGAGAGAAGTGTAAGAGGGATGGCGCCAAAGGGGGACTTGGTAGGAACGTGAGGATGGAGGCGGGTGTGGCGGTGCCAAGGAGGCAGTGAGGGGGATTAAGAAAAATGGCACTTCCACCGCACTATATGTGAGGAGGAGTTCTTTTCCATTTCCTCACTTCCTGTGGAATAACACACACCGTCATCTGTGGACCACAATCTGCTGACCTATGATACTATCATTACATTGCAGAGAAATGGGCATTGCCGACATTTCTACATCGTACATTTCCCTTTTGCAATCTCTACTATTTGTAAAGATTTAAACCGCAGCTTACCCAGTGCTTGCTATCCTCATATATTTTTCATTTTGTAGGAAGGAAATCAAGAATAACTGCATTGAAAAGAGGAGATACCACGCGTTTTTTTCATATGGAAATTTCTGCACTGATGAATATTAAATCAGACTCGAAGCATACATGACACTTAACCACATTTGTATTATGCTTCTTTATCCTGCAGTTCACCTTAGCAGGATAATACCATTTCATGCTTCTAATGGATTATTTATTACAGGAACAACAAAGAGCGTATTATACTGCACACCCCTTAAGCATCATACAAATGGGTGTACAATATACACAGGTTTCCTCCAAGCACTTGTAATAGCAAAATGTGCCAGGAAGCTTTATTAATGTATGATGTGTGGTTAATGTGATATCTGTAAAGTCAACTGCAGGGATTTCTCCACAGCATGAAGTGGAGAAGTAATAAGGTGGAAGGGGGTTCAAGCTTTGATCAGTAGCGGTGTAACCTCAGGAGGGGAAATAATTAAACATGCCCCAGATCTGAACAACTCGAAGCCACGCGGGGCTCATCCACACCCGGGATCGGCGCAGCTGTTGCTGAAGGACCTGAATTATTACAATTAAAATCACAACATTTCATTATCACTGCCGAGCTTAGCGCCGCTAACCCTGAGCACGGTCCAGAACTCATAACCCTCGGCCAAATCCCAAGTTCCTCATTATTGCAGCTTCGCTCCTTGATGTCCCATAATCCGCTGTCATCGCTTCCCCAGTCGGTGAATATTGGAAAAAAAAGAAGAGTCTATCCTGGTGACAGGCAGCGGTGGGTGGGGGGATGACGTACAGAAACAAAAAAGGGGGGGCATGCAGAGTCATAAATATCCTCCCAAACTCGGTGTAGGATGTACAAGAAGAGCCTTTCTGGTAATAGCTGCTTCTGTTGCTCCTCCCCTACTTATCATCATCTCCTTATCTTTCTTTCTCTCCGCTCTCATTCTCAAAGTGGAGTGTACATTCAATTTTCTGTATGTCATGCTAATAACATCTCAATGTCAAGCATCCACCTCTCTGCCTGCAGCCTAATGCAAATTTGAAATATGATTAATGAATATCCGCACGGATGTATTTGAATAAACTGCACACTGATCATTGCCCCACGAGCTCAGTGACCATCAGCATGGCTGATGTGACTGCATGAGACTATAGTTTCAGTTTGGTCTATACAATAGGCATCCTTTATTCTATGTTAGGTGCTAGTGTTTGACTCGAAAACTGAAATTCTAGGTCCAAAGGGTCCTTTTCACCTCTCGTACGTCTTTCTTCCTTTTTCCCTTTTCAGCTCTTTTTTTTTGTCTTGCTGTGGCTGTTTTTCATATGAGGTCTCTTTTCACTGTTTCTACTTTTTTATATCTCTCTCAAACCCTCAGGGTGTTTCTTCAACTGCAGTTCTAGAGCAATTGATTATACCACACTACTGTACATGACTGCTGTTTCCCTGTCTGCAGCCACACACGCGCACACACACACACACACACACCCTCATCTGACTTTGCCTCCCTCTCACTGTACTTGACTTTTCTGAGCCTATTTCTCTCTGCCTATGCCGCAGATAAAACAGGAACCATGTGGTAGATGTATACACACACACACACACACACACACTGAAACTGATGCTCTGTGCAAACAGGCAAAAACACATAGACTCCAATAAAGAACAAATCCCGAGAGACGGGGAGTACAATCTCGGTCGAAGTGAGAAGACAGGAACATTCAAGAGAAAAAAACACATGCATATTAACATCCTTCCCATCTCCTCTCGCATCCATTCTACCTCTAGCTCTCTCTCTCTCGCTCCCTCTTTCCCTCACACACAAGCACAGACAGACCCCCCTCTCACACAGGAGTAGATAGAGAGTGGTGAAGAGCAGAAGGAGCTGGGTGGCAGGAGGGAGGCAGGAGGGCTGTTGTTTATTGAACAAAGCCAGGAAAGGAGCGTGCAGTCCTGGGGAGAAGAGCCGCTGTGAAATGCCTCGAAGGGAGCCCGCCAGCTACTCCTGCAGAGACCTGAAGGTAAGCCTCGTTCACCGCCGATGGAGGAGAAAAAAAAAAGCAGAGGAAGAGACAGGGAGAGGAAGGCAAAAGAGGATAGGGGAGGTTTTTAAAGCCACTGATGCATGATACGACCGTGGCACCACGTCCAAGCTGTCTTCTCTCAGTTTGACTGCGAATGGCATGGCATGACAGCATTATTTGTTTGAGAATTGACAAATAAAAAAAAGTGTGCATTACTACAAGGAGAAATCCAAAACTGTGAGAATCCAATATCCAATATTTAGAAACAGCAAGTGCAATGGCCGATAGAAAGAGAAGATGTAAGCTAGTTCAAGAGGAAGAGACCGGGAAAAGAAAAATGTTTATGGTAGTTCAGCAATAACCTTTATCACCACATCTTGCCCCCCCCCTCTACCCCCACCCCCAATCCTATGTCACTGCAGTGATATATAGATCATCACTATGCATCCCCTCATTGCAGGGGGCAGGGTAATCAAAAAGGCATTGAATATCTCTGACGCAAGCAGAGAAAAGCCTGTCAACACTTCTACTGTTTGTGCCTGTTTGGGCTCCGTGCTGTAGTTCTCTCAGTACAATGCAGGAGTTTTACAAGCGCAGCAGCGAACCTAAAGTGAACGTGGATCTGTGTGTTACTGTAAGCGTGACTGTGTGCGTGTGTGTGTAGAGGAGGGGGTCTCGCACGTCCGACATGCAGCGCAGCATGTTTGGGCTTTACATGTTTCTTTTTTTACATTCTATAAAAGTTGGAGATGAAGCAAAGGACACTGGGTTGTGATAGCTGCTGGCATGAATATTGCAGACTGCATCAAAAGTGTTAAGAGAAAATGATTCCTCTTTTCTGGCCTGGAGATTATACAGCTGCTTGCTTTAATGTCTCATGCACCCCACTTTTTTTTCCCAACCTCCCTTACTGTACAGCGGACTCTGTGGGAGACACATCTCAAGAGTTGCTGCTGTAAAACTTTGATGACATTGCAGCGGGCTTAATAGCCACATTAATTGATCTCTAAAGCTCCTGTCTGTCCTGGTATCGTCTCATCAAGGCACATCGGGAAGACGGTGTCAAGGCAATGTGCAGACTCGATCATGATTTTTTTAATGTGGAGGAATACTAAAGCCGAAGTTGTCTATGCTCTGATCATTAACCACATTTTTACACATCACTCAAACTCATACCCAGAAAAAGGGAAAGCCCGGGGTGATATCTTAATGCCGAAATTTGCAACAAAAACCTGCTTATTTGCCACACTCGACGTTACTTTTAATCACTGCAATTCACCGTGACCCTTCTCGCATCTGCTTGAACGGCGATTTGCTATTTCAAGGCTGCAAAGGGAAAGTGTGAACTGCTGTGATGTAATGCTTTTTGAAAGATAGGCCTTTGACCTTATAGGGCTATCATTGCAACTGTAATTCATGGCTGTGCACCTCATTCCCCCCTCCTACTAAGCCCATGTTCAGATCTCCCTAACAAGTGGACAAAACAGGGCAAAGGGCAGGAATAATGCTCAGCAGGATCTAAAGGTGTGAATAATTAATTGGATGTGTTTATTTTGTTAAGACTGCGTGTCTCAAGGGGATGGGGAGAAAACCACATCCGCGATTCTCTAATACCACAGTGGCACATTTGTGTCAAGAGATTAGCCAGCCGTGAAGATTTTGTCTGTCTTTCTTTTGCTTTTTGCATCTTTTTTTTTTTTTTAGTATCAAACGCACTGGAAAATGTGCATCCATCTCCGAGTGCAGCTCAGAATTAAAGTGTCTTATTTTTTGATAGATCTACATAAAGATGCCTTATTTATGCAGCCCTACTGAACTAGTTGCCATCTATAAATTCTCCTTCAGTTTTAGCTTGTGCTCTTGATAAACTACTGTCTATATTTCAAAGCCCCGCCTCTCTGTGAGCTGTACATGCAAGCAATCTGATGCTTGTGTTACTTGCAAGAGACAGATGTGCTGAATACAATTTCTTAAATAATCTAGTCTTTCCCTGAGGAAGATCAATCACTCTGTTTATGCCCTCATAAATCTGCAGCCAATGGAAACTGGTGCTTGTTCACTGTATGTTAAAGTGGCACCTACAATGCTTATGTAGCAGATTTATAGCATGGCACACTCTCTGCTTCTGCCACGACTTAACAGAGCACGCGTTTTCTCTATAGTCTCGTCACACATAAAGTTGATAGAGTGCATGAGACTGCTGCTGCTGCTGCTCCAGCCTACACACAACACAAATAAACCTTCACCCTGTGTTTGGTAATGAGATGACTGCTTCAGGGATCACCGCTTTGTGTCATGGTTGTGTTTTTGTCCAGCACACCTATACTAACACAAAAAACAGTAAAGCATGTCTACACTTCTACATACACCTAGGGTTACCCATCATGAATTGGAAAAAACAGCTTTAGGGATCTTGTAGCTTGATGCAGTGTTGTTCTGTAAGTGTGTAATTGCCAAGAAATCTTTTAAAAATTGTCGGTTGTTTCAGGACACTTTGCTCTGATCATCCCTCAGTGAGCTTTCCAGTAACATATGCTGTCCAAGTGGTGTGAGAGGATTAAAAACTAATGCTGCAAAGCTACCTCAACAGGACTGTAAAATGTTATCTGTCACTGGCTACATTTTAAAAAATTTGAAAAATTGTCACATTTCCAGGTTAAGTGGACATGCTCATGATGGGTCGCGCTCCTTTCTGTTAGCAGCAGGTTATGGCTTGCACTATCCTTTATTTCTAACTTAGCCTTTCTGGCTTACTGAACTATGTTAAGGGAGAATGCTTGCACTATGCACACGGCTGCCTTTGTCAGGCATTGCAGTCTGTGGGAGATGTGCATTGATGTCTCGTATCCAGTGGATAACATTTCAAGCCAGTTAGCTAAATCACACAAGGGCAATTGAATTGTGGGACATTTACATGGTGCGTGTACTTGTAAATATCCGTCTTCAGACATGCTGGCAAGATTGGATGTTGTTTAGTTTGAAATGCACCAGTCTGCTATTTTGTTTGGCCAGTATAACAAATGCCCATGAATATCATTTGCAGACACAATGACAGCTTGACTAAATTCGGAGCGCACACTGATCCATATTGTGTAACCACGTTTTTTTCCTTTCTCTTTTCGTAAAAACAATGCACATTAATCAGCATCGTGATAAATACTGCTTTTTATACAGAAGAGCGCATACTGCTCGTGCACATACTTAATTTTGAGCACTCGAAAAAAAAATTACAATAATAACGTCAAAAAGGATGAAAATGTAAATGCACCCCAGCTCTGCTCTATCGGATCAGGGTGATTTTTATCAGGTTTTATGCATGGGATGTGAGCATCCATCACCGAAAGGAAGATGATGGATCTGCAAAGTCCCCGTACATTTACCATTCATTAGCAGAGATGCAAGAGCAACGTGCTGCACGGTTAAGGCCTGTGGAGTGACACCATGTTCTTTTTTAATTTGACATCTTTTGAAAGAATGTTTTCAAGATTGCTCTTCTTTTTGCTTCAACACCAACTTGCTTCGCATTTATGCAGATTGGACTCACTCACAGCATGTCATCTGCTGTCAGAAACAGAGGTTTGAGCTTTCCGCTGAAGGACACGTCAGCAAAAAAATGCACTGAGCAGAGACCTTGTTACTCTGCTGCTATACCCAACACACCGGAATAAGGTTTGGGTTTGTTTTGTTTTTAACATGCAACTGACGGACCCTAATCTCATTTCATTCTGACTTAGTATGTGCTGACTATGGAGAAGGAGCATCCTCAAAGGGACAAGCACGGGGACACAGTGAAGCATGTTATGAATTCTGATCCAGATCATGACCTTTGGCTCTTCCACCATTCTCCATGCGCTGCCCGGCTCTGCAGCCCCACCCCTACCATGCTTGTGGCCTCACTTCACCTCATCTTCCCCTCCTGTTCTGTCCTCTACAGTTAGATGAGGCAGAGGATTAATAAGCAACACACAGTACACTAGGACTGAGTTTGGATGCGGAGAATTTGTATCAGTGGGTCCAATTTATAGACTGCACAGAAGAAGTAATGGGGTATTAGGGAGCATATCCACCTCTCTACCTCACACATCTCACTTCTGTTTCCATCACGTCTCTCACACTTCAGGCCAGCATGGTTGAAGAGGGTGCGATTTGGCTCCAGTAGGTGTTGGGTTTTAATCCCATCGACTCCCACTTCAGCAGCAATGTGAAATGGCCATCACTTTTTCTTTTTTAAAGGTGCTCATCTTAGTGGAAGACTGACATTTTTGGCTTTGGTGAATTTTTTGCTAAAACTGCACAGTAGTGAAAAGACTCAATGAGGGAAGGTGTGATGCAAAGGATGTGTGTGTGAGGAGTGAGAGATGGATGAATCACTAGGAAAATTATTTCTCCAGTGTGAATGGAATGTCTTGGTGCAGCAGTGTCACTCCGGAGAAGGTCATTCGCAGGAAGGGCACAACTGGATACACTCAGCTCACTATCGGGCATAATGGGAAAATGGTACATGGTAAGTTGGTAAGTTCGTGTGTGTGGGTGCGTGTATGTGTTTGCAGAGCCTGGAGACAAACTAGCTGGGGACATTTTTAGTCATTTGACCTGCTCGACCTCAAAGTGTCATAAGTGAGCAGAGATAGGGATGAAGCCATGTTATTTTATGGGCCAGTCTTAGCCTTGGATAATCATGACAGGTCCAGTAACCATGACTGAAGGGAGGAGTGGAGAAGCGTGGACAGTCAAGCAAATAGAAAGCTCTTGTGCTCCTGTAGAAAGACTCTACCAGTGCAGATATCTTTAACATGGAGGGATTGGTAAACCTAAATCTAGCTGATGTCTTAATATCTTAAGATAATCCTAAAAACATCTTCACAAAATTAGCAACTTCTGCCTTTCTTCTCATTTTATTATATTTTTCTCTTACTCTTTATCCTCAGTCTGTGTTTTTTTTTTTTTCTCACTATCAGCACCATTTGTCTTTCTTTTTTTGATGAAACAACAGAAAACACTCATCCATGAGCTCAAAATCTGTGGATGAGATCCCACTAATAGTCCTGTTTTTACCGTTGAACTAAGGGATACTGCTGTGTTTGCTGCATATCTTGCTGCCATTTGTAACCCTGTCATGCTCAGCAGAAAGGTCAATGAGGAATGGTGAAATGAAGCACCACTGTCAGGTAAAAGTCTAGTCTGAAGTCACTATAAATGCATGCTGTTTTATTTGTATTAAAAATACTGCAGATTTTATTTTATTTTGCAGATTTTATATTCCTGACTGGGGCGAGCAGCAGCGTCAGCATTTGCAAAATAAGCACAACTGCGAAGCTTTCCGACAGGAAATAAGGAAAGCACAATCGATAATCTCCACATAATGTGAAATAAAGAAGAAATGGGGGAGGTTACTGAACCAAACAGTTTACAATTATGTCGATCAAGTAAGAATTATAATTCAGGATCGGATCTGATTCAAGGGCTTTATTTGCATGTTGGTGATTAGTATTGATACGAACCTCTCGTAGCTCAATTACAAGCTCGCTCTTACTTCACAAAGCTGACAATACAAGTTTCTGAAGTTCAAGAAAATGTAGGAAATTAAATCACAAAGCAAGTGCTATTCAGTACCAGTCAGCCCCTGGGGGAAAATTATAGTGCTTGCTACAGGTTAGAAGGAGAACAAAGCACATTTTGCTGCGCTCTGTACGGATAATTGTTTATAGCATGCGGTGTCAGCAAATAAGGGAAATATATGTAGTGTAGATATCCCTTAGGAGGCAAGTTGCCTGGTTTACTAGTACCTCTTGGCTTTAAACACAATAGATGAGTGCTCTTGTTATCAGGACACAAACACAATTCAGCCAAAGCATCCTGTCACTCTTCGGGTAACAAGATAAATGCTTGTTACCCTCTTAAAGCGCTGAGATAAAACACCCCAGCTGGTATCCATTTCGAACACTTCTCATTCGGGCTTGTTGAATCTGCAACTGCGAGCAGACACTGCAATTACAGCCTTTCTGAAAGCGCACACGGGTCTGGAGTTCACAAATCTCCGGGGAATCATGTTTAATTCATGGGAGAACCTAAAAAAATGAGTCAGAAAGTGACACCTTGCAACCCCTGCAATGCATTCAGCAAGTTATACTGAAAGCTTTGTGCGCACCTCTGCTGTCTGTCTGTCTGCCTGTGTTTTCTCTGCTCAGATGCCTGTCACGTCACTCTGCCCTTTGCTTTGGACGATCATTGTCAACACTACATTCCTGTGTGGATCTGGTTTGTGACGTGGTCCTCTCACTTCCCCTGTGCTCGCTTTTGTATTCCCTCCCCTCGTTTTGTCAGTGATCAAATAGAGTAACATCAAAGACAGATGGCAAAGAAATGTCAGGTGTTGTTAAGGTCAAGAACGAGCCACAAAGGTAATTTACTGTTCCTTTGCTTGGTTACTTACAAGGCCCCGTGTATCCCTTGTTCTTTGAGCAAATTAAAAGTATCTGATTTTCAAACAACACCCAGGGGCTCTATAAATTAATTGCCTCTTTTGGGGCTCCAAAGGTGTAGTAAGATTGCTTCCAAAACTAGGGCTTTATCTGAAACCCCTCACACACACACCACTTCCCTCTAAAATTATAGTAGTGGCAGTAATTAAATCCCACATCATTCAGGAGACATTCAAAGTGTTGCCTTTCTACCTTCCCTGTCACTTTGGACCTCACACAACAGATGTTTAAAAATACCTGTTTTGTCATACAACTCAACAGCAGAGGAAAAACTCTTTAAAACCACATCACACTGCACTGGAGACTGTCACAGCACATCACCTACTGGCTTCAGTTGTGCTAAAAACAACCACAAAGATAATATGTATGCTCATTTTATATTGGAATGAATATAAAGGGAAGGAAACAGCTGAAGGTGTTTATTTCTTTGCAACTAACTGATTAAGAGAATAATCATTAAATTTAATGGACAGGATGATGAAAAGAGTGAAAGCAGTGTTGGGTTTTTTTGTTGTTGTTGTTTTGTTTTTTACGAGAGAGCGGTGTGTGCGAGTGGGTACATGCAGTCACAAGAACTGGCAACGATGGCGATTAGGAGCCTGCTCTTTGGGAAAATGACATCATTAAAATAAAGTGTGCAGCTGAGCCTCATCATCCAGGCAAATTGGTCAGCATTGGGCACTGGGTCACCTCCCATGTGATGAGGTCAGCTAATCCCTTACTTAGGTCTTGTTTGCCAGGGTGGTTATAGTCAAATATTTAATATTTACTTCATGAGTCAGAACTGGAAATAAAATTAAGTGAGCACCTCAGGGTTGTTCAGGTGCTGACTTTTGCCCTCACATCCTCCATTTGTGCGCATTATTTTGTGCATAAAATAATGCACGAATGATTTGCTTTGTCAAACCTAGTTTACAAGAAACTGAATTCATGGAAATGCTCAGCCTCACAGCTGATATCCTCAGTGTGGTTAGGTTTATGTAACAAATGCTCACATCCTGTCTCGTGATTCAGTCTTGACCTCAAATGTTCCCTGTGCTGTGTATACCAAAACATAACCGTGAAAAAATATTCATGCTTGACTTGCTACATGCAGATAGTGCATTGCCAGTACAGTTATTGGTAAAACATGTAAACTACACTGTCAGCAAACATACTTTGGCAGTGTGCTGTGTTCATTAACTAGCAGTGTGCGGCCATGATGCTAGCTCCTTTTGGCTGTAGGTACAGGTAGAGCAGTTTTCTGAGCTAATAAATACATATGGCTGTGTTCTCACTGATTAAGGCTAAACTCAATGTCACATTCAAGAAACCAGTTTGAGGTGACTGGAGTTTTGTGGCATCAGAAGATGGGTACACTGTGGTCATAAAGGGATGACATGGTCAGCCAGGGGCGTAATTTCCAGGGGGGTTAGGGGGGTTATGACCCCCTCAATAATCAGACCCAACCAATATAACCCCCCCAATAAAATTATGAATTATCTTGCATAAATAGGCTGTTGATTTTCTTTACTCATTTCAGTTATTACCAGCAAATAGTTGCATGTTTAATCATCTGGGAATTTACCCAGATTTATTTATTTAGACAGAGATCTTGACCCCCCCAATGTTCAGCACAAAGTTACGCCAATGTGGTCAGCAACAATATTCAGATGCACTGCTTTACTTAACTGGTACAACTAGACGCATTTTCTAATGTAGCCTCATTTTGATGACATGAGTGGGACCTGTGTAGTCTTCTGCTGTTGTAGCCAATCTGCTTCATGTTGTGCTTTCAGAGATGCTCTTCTCCATAACTTAGTTGTAATTTAGTGTTTGTTTTTTTTGTTTTATTGCTTTGTTTTTCAGTTATTGTTGTCTCCCTGTAAGCATTTGGTCATTCTCCACTGACCTCTAATATCAGCAAGACATTTTCTGCCAGTGAACTGCCACTAACTGGATATTTTGTCTTTTACTGACCATTATTAAGGTCAGGAAAAATGGGAAAAGCCCTAGCAGGTTAGCAGCCGTCCCACGTTCAGATTCACATAAATCACCTTTCTTCCTCATTTCTGACACAGTTTGAACTTCAACTGAATGTCTTGGCCATGTCTGCATTGCTATATACATTGAGCTGCTGTCTTGTGATTTGTTGGTTAGATATTTGGGTTAACAAGGAGTTGAACAGAGGTAAAAATAAAGACATTTTGTGCCTTTATATTTTGAATGTCTTTTGTTTTCTTCAAAAATAATCTTACTTTTGCTTCTACACAGCAAAGACACGCTGCCATAACAATAATTTCCCCCCACAAGTACATCCCTGGAAATGCCTCCATGAAAAAAATCTTTATATAGACTTTTTTAAAAATATATTGCAACAATTACAACTGCAATGGCTTGACCTTTTTTAGCCTTATATCTTTCTGTGACGTCTTAATATACCATCTGGCAAACCCTGACACAATGACAAATTCATGCGATTTCAAAGCCATTCATCCATTTTCTGCTTATCCGGGTCCTGGTCTTGGAGAAGCAGTCTGAGCAGAGACGCACCTTCTTTCTATGCAGCCACTGGCTCCCAGGCCAGATGAGACATGAGCTCCTAAGTGTATCCTCTTCAGACGAAGTGTTTTGGGTGCTCAAAACACCTCGCCTTAAGAAGTGTCCAGGAGGCATGCTGT
The DNA here is from genome assembly GCF_001858045.2 of Oreochromis niloticus. Classification (NCBI taxonomy): domain Eukaryota; kingdom Metazoa; phylum Chordata; class Actinopteri; order Cichliformes; family Cichlidae; genus Oreochromis; species Oreochromis niloticus. The sequence continues at coordinate 16,006,707 of NC_031979.2, forward strand.
TGCCCAAACTGGCTCCTTTCACTGTGCCATCTGAATACTTCCTGAATTACTGAGATCCAAGAGTGAACCTAGAAACCTTTTGAAGTTTGTTTTATTGACTATATTTTATAAAAGAGTGCACTTTTATGGGTAATGTTATTCTTTCATTCACTACCTATGTTGTAGTCGTCATGGTTTAATTCAGTTTTCATTAGATTTTATTTATATAGTGCCAAATCACAACAACAGTGATCTCAAGGTACTTTATATTGCAAGGTAAAGACCCTACAATAATACAGAGAAAACCCCAATGAAAGCGCTTGGCAACAGCGGGAAGGAAAAACTACCTCTTAACAGGAAGAAACAAGGTTCAGGAACGTGCAGCCATCTGCCATAACCAGTTGATTGTGAGGGAAGGGAGACGGGACAAAAGACATGCTGTGAAGGAGAGCCAGAGATTAATAATAATAACTAATGATTAAATTCAGAATGGTGTAAAAACACAGTGAGTGAAAAAAAAAAGAGTGAAGATCCTGTCTGCAAAAGTTATGACCAAAATCCTTTCCAAAGCACCCAAATCTTGCTACAGTTGCATACGGACCAAATCAGCTTCAGTAATGGATGCAACTAAATGCTATGTATTAATACCTGTACCTGTAATGCAATACCTAAGGGTTGAAATGTAAAAAACCTGAGATTGTACCTACAATGCAGTATGTACTCTTTCAGTAACATAGCTATGACTTTTTATTGTTTGTCGCATTGGTTTATTTTGATGTTAGTGACCAATAAACAAATGATCATTCTGGTACTTCAAATCCCATGAAGCACTTTTTCATTTTTGACAGGTTAGCTCCAGCTGAGGATGGCAGGAGATTCCCGCGTCCTAATGGACCACAACATGGAGATAGGCGTCACCCCTGCACAGGTATTCACACAATACACACACTGTATATCGCCCAATTTGTATTACTTAATATTTAAACAACTGGGAGAGACTAAATGTGAAATACTAGAGAAACAATATGAGAGAGTGGAGGTGAGACCTCGTTTTTGGGAAAGCAGGGGAAGAGAACTACATGAGATATATATAGAGAGAAGATAAGAATGATTAATATGGAAAGATCTGTCACTGAAAACAAAGCAGTTTGACATTTTCCAAAAAATTATGGAAATGCTCAAGGTATATAGATCTTATCTACCCTATAGATATGCTGTAGAATCATTTAATAGATAAAATAAATACTATGGACTTGAATTAAGGCTACTAAAGTGTAATTTCTTTAGTAGTTTAAATAAGTGTTTAATTCAGTTTACCTGACAGTGAAGATAATGACCAAAAAACAGCCATCCCAAATAACTATTGGAGTTGTTATCCCCAAGCTGATTGAAACTTATGCAGCTTACTCAACCTTGTCCAGGGAGGCTCAGTGAGAGAAAACCCCCAGTACTTACTAGTGCCAAACAGAGACAGCTAATGAATTTGTTTTAAGGGCCATCACCCCCAGGGACAGTATTGACTACAAAGGCTGGAGTTTGGGCAGCACTAGCTGTGATGTCTTCATCTATCACTCAATTAACCCAGCTCAAAGAGTGGAAATGAAAAAGCCTGTTTTGACTGTCTTTCATTGAAAACCTCTGTAGTAGCTTTTAACAACTCGAGAAAACAAGGCCATACGTCAAGTCATCTTGTCAGTAGAGAAGAAATGTTTAAAAGGTTTCCTTAAAAAGCAGTGTTCTGACTGCATTCTGCATGACTGTTTGATGCATTTTCCCTGACTATGGTCTGTAATAAGGGTGCGCATTGACATTTAGTGAACGCACGGTCATCAAGCCACTAGTTGCAATGCAGATCAATAAGAATAGTCTTTCAGTTCTTCTTTGTCTGAATGGTCCTTAAAAACGGATTACATCAAATCTATATCTAGAAAATCAATAGTATATAGATGTGACCCAGCACAGCAGCAGTTAAAAAGCAGCTGACACAGTAAAATTATTTGAAAATTAAAATAAAATCCGGCAGGTTTTATTTTTCAGGCATTACAATCAAATGCACCAAAAAGGACACTGTTTGTGGCTCACACTGTGCTGTTCTCCAGCTAAACTACGATAATGATCATCCCTGTGATGGTGCAGAGGAGAAACCAGTGTATGCACTACGCAGGATATAACTTTCCCGTTGATGAAAGTGTGGCTGTGGGGAGAAATGGTTCACAGGTGTAAGATTAGCAGAAAGAGACACAATCGTCGTCTTGTCTCGACACAATCATTTCATTTATCAACTGAGATCCGACAGCGTCAGTATCTCAATAAAGAGTCCTTGTGCTTTTCTGAAAGATGCCTTAAAACATTGTCTTTGGTGTATGTTGGTCTTTTATGTAATTTTTTTTCCAAATCATGTTTGAATTTATAGCTAGATTGTGAAGCATTGCCTTTTCTAACCATAAATAAACTCAACAAAATATGATATTATAATAATGCATACAAGTGTAAGGTGATTCTTTAGTTATACATCAGTTTTTTGGGGTCTTTTAAAGGGTCTTTTTAAAGGAGGATGGTAGATCTGTTGTTATCTGAGGTTGCAAATGTTCCAGTGAGTGCAAAAGAACACAAGGGACAGGGAGGAAGGCAGGGCACAGTTGTGGAGCCAGATTGCCTCGCTGGAGCTGGGCCAACATAGACAAAGGTTTGAGTGTCCTTGTGTTCTTGTTGTGTCCTTACTCTCTGTTTCTTTTTTGCCCTCTGTGTATACATAGACATCTACAAAGTGACTTTATAACGGCTCTTAATTTGATTTGCCTCGCTTATCTTCTCTCCCTCACCTCTAGTGAGGCTTAGCAAAACCTGATAGAAAATCCCATACTGCAGTAATAGTTAACACATACATCTTCCAGCACACTATAGCTAACAAATTCTTCAGAGCAAATCAATGTGGGTAAAATATTCCTCAAATTCTGTCTTTGCATGCCTAATTTCTTTGACCGTCTTCCTTTTCCTTACTTTGGCACTGTCTGTCTTTCTTCTTCCACATAGGTGAAGAAGCTTCCCAAACATTTGAGGGAGCCTCAGATCTCTACAGAGCGAACCCACCTGATAGCTGACCCAGCGAAGAAGCCACGTCAGCGATACGTGCAAAAGGATGGCAAATGCAACGTTCATCATGGAAACGTGCAAGAGACCTACCGTTACCTCAGTGACTTGTTCACTACGCTGGTGGACCTACGTTGGCGTCTTAGTTTCTTTATTTTCACACTGGTCTATGTGGTCAACTGGCTCTTCTTTGGGTTTCTTTGGTGGCTGATCGCACTCATCCGTGGGGACCTAGTGCATGGCGACGAGGAGGGCTGGACCCCCTGTGTGGAGAACCTTAATAGTTTTGTCTCAGCCTTCCTCTTCTCCATTGAAACGGAGACCACCATTGGGTATGGTTATCGTGTAATCACCGAAAAATGCCCTGAAGGTATTATACTACTTTTGGTGCAGGCCATCTTGGGTTCCATTGTCAACGCCATGATGGTGGGCTGCATGTTTGTTAAGATTTCACAGCCAAAGAACCGTGCTGAGACCCTCATGTTCTCACACAACGCTGTCATATCGGTGCGAGATAACAAGATGTGCCTGATGTTTCGGGTGGGCGACCTGAGGAACTCTCACATTGTGGAGGCATCAATTCGAGCAAAGCTGATCCGCTCACAGCAGACCAAAGAGGGGGAGTTCATCCCGCTCAACCAGACTGACATCAACATTGGCTTTGACACAGGGGACGACCGGCTGTTCTTGGTCTCACCACTCATCATCTCTCATGAAATAAACGAGAAGAGCCCCTTCTGGGAAATGTCCATGGCGCAAATGGAAAAGGAGGAGTTCGAGATTGTGGTTATTCTCGAGGGAATGGTGGAGGCCACAGGTATGAAGGGGGTAAGATTATCAGGAAGGGTAAAGAAAGTATGGGAGGGCATACAAATGAGGATAAGTCAATAAAAAAAGAGATGAGGAAATGTTGCAAGTAGTGAGCTAGGATGGATTAATAGATGGAGAGGCAGAAAAGGTTTGCCTGGAAGAATATATTGCAGAAAGGTGAGCCTGCCAGCAAGTGCTGCTGATTGGAAATGGAATAAGAGATGGAAAGACAGAGATACTAATTAAAGCCTAATAATAATGCATGAAAGATAGAAAACATTTCTTTTATATCTTTTCTATTCTATATGGGTCAGTTTAGAGTTAATAAATTGTTTTAAATTGATATTTTCTTAATTCCACAACAGTTGTCGACTGTTCTTTTATTTAATCTATAACTGCAAAACTAAATGCGTCTTCCTTCAACCGAGGCAGACAACTGAACTCTAAAACCTCTTTACAAATGTTTATCTGTACCGGCATCTCTACTGTTGCTACTTCAAAGTTTTACCTTTGATACTGTTTATTTTCAATTCAATGAAGCGTACCTAACCACAATGCTGGTGTGTGTTTTTGGTAAAGGCCAAGCTGTCCTGAAAAGTGCTGCAGGCTGGTTACATTAATGAGGCAGAGATGACCAGGTGTTTCTGTAAAGTTCCAGAAAGCTCGTATTTCCCAGCTTAAAACTGCAGTCAAGGCCGCAAGTTCAACACAAGAAAAAAAATTATGAAAGATTATCATGTCCATGTGTCACTGAAGGGATTTGCAAAAACACGGCCCATGGATAAATCAGGCATATAAACAATAATTGTTTATGTGCCTAAAATGCATTGCTTAATGGGCTTTGTTGAAGGCAATGTACTCATTTTAAATTCATTGAAATATAGATGCTGCTCATTTACTTTATTGGATTGCATCATACTTCACATCAGTAATGGAGACACACAGTGATTAGCAGTTTGATGAACCCACAGTTAGCTTTTTGAAAATTCTAACATGTAACCGGGCACAGTTTTGCATTCGTGTGAACATTTCTGCTCTATTTCATCTTATTTATTTATTTATTTCCTTTTTCCTGAAAGCACCAGCAGTCATCCCGCTTCCTGCTCACACTGCTTGATACTTGACTCGGGCATTAAATCACCTTTCGCTTCACCGGCAGAGACCATGGCATCATGCAGGGGTTATGCTTGACCGCTAGGCAACACACTAATCTGACCATCCACCAGCCCTCCCCCACTTCCTTTTTTGTATGTGAGAGATCCATTCTGTGCGTGACAAACAACACAGTGAAAGACAGAAAGCGACCTCAGACCCAGGCTAGCCTCGTTAGGAAAATAAAAAGTCATAAATAAATAAAATATCCTGAGTACGACCTCACGTGGATGTTGTCACATATATTTTGGAAGTGATACATATGTGGGTGGTGAAACTGGCTTCATGCTCTCGCAGCCATTACTCGTTAGCTGTGTAGCCTGTGGTGTGCAGCATAATGGTGAGTCAGGCTCTGGAAATCACTAACAAGAGGCGCTTGCACATTATTTGTTTAAAAAAAAAATAAAAGTAAAACACAAGCATGACATATTAAACCACATTTTGCTTTCCACGTGTAATTGCACTAACGAAGGCAGTTCTCTGAAATAAAAGCAGCTTATAATACACTTCACAGTTAGTCAACTTAAAATCGTTAGAAAATATCACGATACAATAAACTAGTCTAATGAGTATAAGAAATCTAAAATTATGCAACCATGTTCACACTTTTTATTCCAAATTTAAATTGGAGTTTAGTTTAAGTTTAAACTGAATGAGATTCTTACACAAGCCTGTACTTTGGATCATCTTTCACTTTAGCTGATGCAACAAAAGCTACAAATTTCATATTTAATTGAAAGCAAGGAATGATTTTACTTAATAAAAACAAAAAAAGTCACCCCTACTTCCCTCGCTCCCTTTTCTATAAAGTTTTGTTGAGTTGCAAAAGCATGTGAATTACGTCTACTAGAATAATAAAAACTTTTTTTTTTTTTTACCAGTTTTACAGCCCCTAAGGTTCCAAAGTGGTAAGGTGTTGATTTGATTTTTAAAAATTTCATACATATCTATAGATGTAGATACTAAAAAGCCCATGCTATATAAGTGATAAGTGCTTATAGAGAAGCCCAGAACAACAGGCAAGTCTTTCTCCCACATAAAATGTGGTCACCGCACCTGCTAGTTTGTTGGAAAGAGCACAGATCCAAACTTCCCGGGTCAACAGCACAAACACCTCTGCCCTGTTGTAAAAGGGGGACAATGAGGTACAATCAAATTTTCATGAAAGTAAGCCACATGTAGGCAGATAACATTGGCGTGCAGTCATCTATGAGAAGAGCACACAGTGACCGTGTGCAAAGTGCAAATAAATGATTCAGTCTTCTTTCATTGATTGGCATGCAGACTCAAACATGCAATCCATATTGTATTTACTCAATTAATAAATATCCATCCATCTTTCTCAAAATAGCCATACCCAACATGAGACCATTAGTGCCTTGTTTTGAGCTTTTAGGGTGCAACACAGCATAAGAGAGAAGTCATTCAGTGATTGCAAACAGCAATTTGCTGATTCTTCTTTGCAGTGGAGGTTTTAGTTATTTTCCCCACAATAATTATGATGCAAAATTCGTCTTTCTTTTCTTTTCTTTTCTTTTCTTTTCTTTTTACAAATTGTTGTGGTGGATGCTCTTGATGTCTTGACTGATTTGGGGTAAATATCCCTTTACAAAGTTGCACTTTGTAGGTCTCTTCTCAGTTACATCACAGCTGCTCACAGATAGGGTCCAGTGCAATCCAATTATCCATTTAGGAGGCTGGCTTCTTTAATGAGAATGACTTCCACTTTGTGGTTCATTGTCTATCGTACTGTGGATGAGAAGAGGAAATATTATTGCACTGTTCTGCATGTAGGTTATAGGTCTGTGAATTTAGAATAAATGTTGTACAATTAACTATGGTAGCAAATGCAGAGCACTCTGTCATTCAAAAGCTGATCTTTTGTGCTTGCTTTTGTACCCTCTTTTTCCATGTGCATAAATTAATCACAACATTGGAATGAATGCTGTGGCCAAGAATTATGGAAATGTGGGCCAACATTTGTCAAAACATGGAAGTAAATTGTATTACATGTGCATGCACTACCTTTTATACACTCAATTTAGTAAACTGTGCCTTTCTTGTAATTTCCTCATTGGCTGCACTTGGCCTGTGACTTTGAGTCAGACTCTAGATTTAAGATGTACAGTTATGGCTCTTTAAATTCTAAAGTTTTACATATTGGGATATGATAAGAAATAATAACAGTGCCTTATATGAACTGCAAAGCAGGACATATATATATTACACTGTGTAAATATTTATTCAAACAAAAAAATGACAAAAATTCCAAAACAGTGTGTGAAAAAAGGTACACCCTCGATGTTTCCGTATAAACTCAGAGAATAAGTAGCAGCTAGATGCTTATGATTAAATGCACTTAATAAATTGATCATCAGCAGGTGTGGCCACCTTTAAAAGGTAGAGTTTTAGGTATTTGGCAGGTCTGAAACATTCAGGTTAAAACAATGTTAAGAGGAAATACATTCAATTCAGTTAGATTTTCCTTATATAGCACCAAATTACAACAACAGTGGCCTCGAGGTGATTCAGATTGTAAGGTAATGACCCTGCAACAATACAGCAATGATCCTAAATCTCATCAGTTTGGTAAGGGTTATAAAATCCATCGTATCCTGTGAGTAAGATCATTCACAGCTGCCAATCTTCCCAAGAGTGGATATCACGATAAATTCATTTCAAGGTCAGATTTTCAAGGCTCAAAAAAACTGTGAAAAAAAAAGAAGAGCAAGCTGTTTGGCTATAATGCATAGCACCACCCAACATATCCACACGTACACCTTATACCAGTTGTCATGCATGGTGGTGGAGGCTTAATAATATGGGCTTGTTTGGCATTCATAGTCCCTGAGCACCTTGCAGTCATTGAGTAGATCATGAACTGTACTGTAGAGTTAAATGTGAGTCGGAATCTGTCCTACAGCTAAAGCTTGCCCCAAACTGAGTGATGAAACAGGACAATGAACCCAAGTAGACAGAATCAAACAGAATGGCTGAAAAAGAAAAGACCAAAACCTGACTGAAATCCTGTGGTAGGAGCTTAAGAGAGCTGTGCATAAATGCAGGCTCACAAACGATACACGACAATGTAAGAGATAAAGTCATACAGCATCTTCATTCATAAAACCACTCACTGCGGTACTTTAAAACAATAAATTCAAGGTTTGTTGTCAGCAACACACAGCAGATGCAGTTTTGATTATTTATATCAGGAAACTAACACTGTACGTGACCATGCTTCATTGTATTTAGTACTTGCTGTGATGGAGGCCCAGTCATATACAGTATGTTGCTAACAACAGACTTTGTTGTCATTGTGGGAAGTGTTTCTAAACTGAACTGAACATAGTGGGTTTGTCCCCTGTGCCCTTCACAGTAAACTATTTACATATAAAATAAACCCTGTTCTATGCCAGTTCTCAGAATACAGAAAGAATATTGCATCATCATCATTGTTGCTTGTGAAAACAATGTTGTCTGCACTGCTGTTTTTTGTTTTATACCTTCCAAGAAAATTCATAAAACTGATATCTGCAGGACCCAAAAATATGATTTAGAAAAGAGAGAAAAATGAAAAGAAAAAAGTAAATATATGACTGTAGACTTGGATCTGCTACCAGAATTAATATAAAGCAAACAATCTTTTCAAACACTGAGATAGGGCCATTAAAGTTTAATACAAACAGTGAATAAGCTTCGAAGGACATTTCAGGAATCATTATTTCTTTAGTTAGTTAGTTAGTTTTCATTGTTTGTGTTTATTTCTTTGTTTCTTTGCTCATCGTTTGTGCTTCTTTGATAGAGGCTGATTTATGATTTACAATGCAAGGCCTGCAGCCTATGTATCAGCAGTTTAGTTCATTAGAACATGTTTTCAACCAGATTTTCAGAGGTTTTAAGAGATTGTTGCGAGGTTTCCACTTTGGTCCACAAAAAAAGCAGAAAGTGTGGCCACTTCTGTGTGTGGCTAGATTACGTGCGAATTCTGAGCTTTGTCATCAGAGGACACGTGTGTACTGACAGGAAACCTTGAGGGCAAAAACAAAAGAGACAAGACACATGGTCAAGTTGCAACCTTCAACAACCCTTGACCTTGGCAATTTAATTTAATTATCATACTGTGTATATGATTTATCTGTTAGCATGATTACTAAAACTATTTGCACGATGGACCCACTGATAGTCAACAAACTCACCACTGACTAACGTCAGTGCACATTATGTGTCAGTGATGTTCTAGGCTCTATCATGGTCACTGGTTACCGTAAGGATATGTCAAGTTCGACAAAACTTTTCCACCTGGATTTCAAGTCATGGTATACTCACAGGTCATGGTCTTTTTCCATGATAGCGGTTTTCCATGATAGCCTTTTTCCATTTTCTGTTCCACTTTCCAGCAGGCGTGATACCATGATCCTTAAAGTTACACCTTCAAATGGAAACCAATTAAATATATCTGTGTCTGACAAGTAAAATCATCAGTTATGTAAAATGTCTGTTAATTACAGAGTTGTGATGGTTCATATATACATTCAAAGGGCATACCAATTCTTTTTGTTAAATTGGCCCTGATTACTACATTTGTGCGGCATTGTTTTGGAGGAAATGCACTCCTTGCACTCACTGTTTGGGTGAAACAAATCTGCATGCTCTTTACAAGCTGTGGAAATCCCCAGATACTGCTTCTGCGGAAGTGGCCAAATTGACATCCATTTTTTTGATAACCGTATATGTATAATGCATCACAATGAAATTTACAGTGAAAATCTACACATGGCTATTAGGAGGACCTTTGTTTATTAAAATGGCTAATGAACATCTGCCAACTTCTTGAAGCACATGAATATATCACAGCACATATGTCTACTTAACACATAGAAGCCAACCGCATAGATTTTAGACCAAACACAAGCTACATGATTTTCTTAAATAATTTTTCAATAGCATTTTTGACCAAACATTGGGCGAAAGGGGGGAAAAACAGTATCATGTTATATTTGCTTTTGCTTAAAAATAAAAACTATCTCTTAAAGGAAACAACTAATCCCTGATCACAACAATAGGGATTAAATTAATCCATTAGCAAAATACTGTAACTATATCTGTGAGGTCTCTGTCTTCCACAAGGCCAATATAAAGTCAAAGATTGTTTTGTGACAGTTATGACAAAGCCTGTGCACCACTAAATGCCAACGGGAGAAGCTAAAGATCTTAACTGAGCAGCTTAATGGATTTAGACTACTAAACTAGGGCTTTAAAACAAACACATCAAATACTGTGTCAACAACCTTAAAATACACTATAGAATCTCTTGTCATTAGGAAGTGAAAGATGCTATATTTTCTTTGATGAGGTAGACACAGAAATAAGCAACATTTCACAAGTTAAATGTGGAAAGTAGGCCACTCATATCCAGAGGGAAAGCTGAAGAAAATGTGCAAAAGCCTCTCCTCTCACACTAGATACCATATCGGTTTCATCCTTGCTTGATGTTTTTGGGGATGTCACATACATACAGATTATTTATTTCAAAGGTTATCGATGGAAAGTCAGATGTTTGCAGTTTCAAGTGATATACAGCTACATATCGAGCGTGTGAATGATTGCTCCAGCTTGGAAAGTTGTGGCAGTGGTTATTTTGTGGCTATTTTAAAAGCTGTAAGTCTTATTAGCTAATTGTCGCAGACTTTTCAGAGCTGCTGATATAAAAACAGACAGAATACTGAGAAATGGGAAAACCTACTTTGTGTTCAGAAGTTTCTATGCATTGATTGTGGGCATGAATGCCATGGTAATTGGGGTTTTAATGATTTCTTTGAACTGTTCTTTCTCTATGATTGTACAGGACACATCTTTACTGATTTAAAAAAATTGCATGGACAAGCTTCCATACAATTTGGAATTCTCTGTTCCATGCAATGACAAAAGCATATCTATGCAGACTCAAATCTATACACACACTTAAATAATTTAATAAGGTTGAAGGTTATACATCTTTTAACTTGATAAGCCCAAGGAATATTGAGTAAACAACTGCAGATTCCAAGAGCAGCATTTCAAACAAATCTATAAGTATAAGTTATTTGGGTGTGGCACCCCTTTGCCAAGATCTAAAAGAAGAGCCAAACACAGAGAAATGGTTAGGATGTTCAGAAACAGCCCAGGAACCATTAAGTCTCAAGCCTACCATGAACTGGAAACTGCTAGAACATCAGTGTCACTGTCCACACTCAAGTTATTTTCTAAAGCTCTGACCTCAACCCCATGAACATATGTAGACTTTGCTTAAAAGCCAGGTCCGTGCCAGGAAAACCAAAAAATTAAGCAATCTCTACTAATTCTGCAAAGAATTAGGGTCAAAACATGCAGCCAGAAATATGCAAAAAGCTAATGTCCAGTTAAGGTGCAACAATATTTGGATATTTAGCCAAATATTAGTTTGGTTCCCTGTAGGAATAATTTTGACCCTGTGTGAATTAGAGAAAATCCACACTTGTGCACCTAACTTTTTTTTTGTAAAGTCATTAAAGATGTATGCTGTTCAAATTCCACCCAGGAAAAAGAACTGTTCAAAGAAATCAATAAAAGCTCAAGATTAGCAAGACATTTATGCCCATGACGAATATATGTAAGCCTCTGAGCCCAACTTTATATGATTAAATATTGAAATGCTCCATATTAAGATTGCTTTAAAGCTGTCAGTGAGGAGGTATGGTGGAATACTGTTTTATTAATTTTTCCCATTTTGATTCATTTGATCCTCAATAAAAAATCCAGCAAAGAAAAATGCAATGGTTTCTGATGCTAGCTGCTATTTAGCTTTAGGTCATATTTAATTTTTTAATAAGAACGCATTAACTGCACCACTAACTTTCTGCAGCTCACATTTTTAAGGCTTTTTCACACCAACTACCTACACTGGAGGAAAAACACAGTTATAATTAATGACAACGATAGCAAGAGTTCGACTCAGGTCAGCCAGTTTTCTCAGGCCTACAAATGATATGTAAACATGAGCAGACATTTGCACTTGTCATAAAAGAAAACACACAAAGGGACTAAATATCTTTTACAGTTGCACTGCTCCAGTAACTGTGCCACACATCCACCATGTATAATAACAAGACCATGGCTCTAGCTCATCAAAAAGGAATGCTATTTAAATGTTATTGAATTATTGTTAGTGTTACCAGTTGCACTGGTGCTTTTGCAAGCAGAAATGCTGTTATAAAATACGTTGTGAATGCTGCCTCCCAAGTCTTATACTTACACCAAGCTATTATTATTGCTATTTGAGTGACACCATTGTTGCTAGTTATTCAAAATGTCACACCTGTGTTAAACCATAGATTAACACAACAAAGTTCGTGTTAGACCCTGTCGATACAGTTACTGAGCAAAAGCTACGAACATGCATTTAAGCTGTGCCTTTAGCATTTAAATTAATCAAGGTGTAGTTGTTTTGCCTTTCGACTACCGAAGCAAGTGCAGACACAAGACTGCCATGTGAAGTGTAGTCTTTTTATTCAGATTTGCTTACTGTTAAAACACAACTAATGGAATACATACAGTCTTTTTTTATGTGTAAATTCAACAAACTAGCCAAAAAGTTCCGTGTTTTAAAAATACTCTAGTTAAATGATTGGAGACTGATGATAGGAGTGTAGAGAAAACAGTATGCACTTCTTTGCTGTTCTTTTGTAACCATGAATAATTAACTGGTGCTCTTTCTCCCTATGCCTCTTTCTATCTCATTGTGCGCTTGCCTATCCACTCTGGTTGTGTGTGCTTGGCTCTCTGGTTTCTCATGTATGGACCCCTCGGACTGCCATGTGTGTGCTCTTTCATATTGTGTGAATGTTTGTGTGTGTACATACACATATCTTTACCTTTTGGCAGGGATGACGTGTCAGGCAAGAAGTTCGTACCTGGACACTGAGGTCCTGTGGGGTTACCGCTTCACTCCAGTGCTATCCTTGGAGAAGGGCTTCTACGAGGTAGATTACAATAACTTCCACGATGTCTATGAGACCAACACCCCCACCTGCAGCGCCAAGGAGATGGCGGCTAAACTTCGCGAGGAGCCGTTATTGCCACAGCTTTCACTCCTCAGCCCCGAACCCAAAATGCATACTTTTGACCCCCTAGACCGACTGTCACAGCAGGATCCACTAAGCCAAGATGAGGAGAATGAAGAGAGGGTTTCCGGGGGTGACAGAGGGGAGACCAATGGCTCAGCCGCTGCTTTAGAGGAGCTCCCACTTGCTGACGGACTGTCTGACTGACGGGTTTGACAGCTAAAAGCCCAGAAATCTCTGGATAAAGACATATGACATTATATGGTTTCATTTGGTCAATGGCCGGCTTGGTCCATTGCAGCACTCAGAGATAAAAGACATATCTCCAGCCACCAACTCATGCAATATTCCTCTACTAGAGTGTCAATCTATAGTATAGATTGGTTTTGTAGACAAATAGTCCACATACAGAGAAACACATGTACAGTATCTATATCTACACTTACAGGTGGGGGGTTCAGATTGTGTTTTTATAATCAATAATGACCACTTACTGCTATAACTCTGAAAGTTCAAGTTGTATAATGTAAACTTGAGCGGAAACTGGTAGCCATGACAGCTTACCATGGGCTTATTATGAATCCAGTATTCTCATTTTAGAGTGTGTTAATTCAGCTTCGTTAAAGCATAATCTCATAACTCAGCTCGTGTGTCTGACAGCAGCTTCTGTGTGGTAATGGAACCTTGTTATCTGCGATTTTTGATTTAATATAGGAGATTATTATTATTTCCTTTCTCTGTCACTGTTGTTCCTCTGTGTCAGAAATCTCACTCACCTAGAAGGAACGAGTCTTCAAGTATGCACAAGCAAATAAGAACATTATGAAGGCAACGTGTGCCGGCAACCACAATCCAGTGTTATTTTCTTTGATTGCACTTTTCCTCACGTTTGTGCTGTGTCTCGTTATAGGTGTCTAATTCTGTCCTCGACACACTGGGAGCCTTGACCCAAAACAAACCAGCTAGTACCTCATTTTCTACTCATTTTCAGGTTTTTAAATTAAGAACAACAACAAGGCAAATGCTGGCAAAACTGCATAAATGTGCTACGGTATGGTTGGTTAAGGATTTAATTCCCCTGCCCACTGCAGCAACTGAAGCTTTCATTTCAAGCCCCTGGTACATAAAGCACAATTTTTTTATAAAGGGGACTCCGCACTGACCTACCCTACCCTCCCACCTAGCCACCGCCACTGGCTGATGCATGTCAGTTCTAGTTAAAACAAACATCCAGATATAGCTTTCAACACTTATATGTAATGTTCAAGCTCAAATCCTATTTGAAATGCTCTTGATTTTTATATATGAAAATTTCAAATGCTCCTCAAGCAAAATGTAATATTCCATGTATCCTTTTTATGTTTTTTTTGTTTGTTTTAAAAGCTTACAGATAATCAACCTTGATATTTTCAGCTGCATTAAAGCTAAATGTACTAAAGATATAAACAGGATGTCTTATTTCGTGACTTTAGCATCTGGCTAAGTTATCGCTTGCCTTTTTTTCTGATTTTCTTTTCCCCCTTTGAAGGTCACCCTCAGCTTTTGCCTTTTAATCTGGAACTTTTTTAGTGAGCACACACATTCAGTCTGCCAATTCACCACCATCACACAAGCCCTAGATGTTTCACATTATATACTTTATGGTCCCTTAAACTTTGAACTATGAGAGCCATTGCCTACAATATCACTTTAGACTTGTCCTTGAAGGTCACAGAGCTTGCATGGATGAGGTAATAGGAAAAACAGGGTATTTTCTAGTCATCCAAATTATACATTAATTAATTATACATTCATTCTACAGTATACTGTCACATGATGTGCAATTTTAAAATCAGTTAAAATCACCAAAAGAAAAATCCCCATTTTTTTGGTCATTTCTTTTTATTTAATTTGATGCCTTTTTTAAAAAATGATTTTCACTATGACATTTTGGCTCCTTAGTATATTTGTCATTCGATTGAGGTCATTTTTTCATTCCTTGAATGTCATCTGTTTTCTGTGTGTTCTTGTGGGAATAAACATAACATGGCCGAAAGAACAACATGTTCCTTTTAGATAATCTGCACATGCACGAACGAGTGTATGGGAGTCTGTGGATGTGTAGGCATTTCGCACATGACGTCGCGACTGAGGATTTAAAAGTACCTTGATGTGGAGTGACACTGCAATCTATCAGCTGCTGTGTGATAAAATGACACATTTAACTCAAGTGGCTCTGGGTGAAACAACTGCGCCTCGTACACATGCTACCTGAAAACTGGATTAGCTGTGCATCAAATCATGAGAAGGGAACTTTAGCAACCAGCAATTATGAGTGCAGACCAATCTCGTCTTGCGCTTAAGCTTGAGGCAAGGGAAACAAATGTGGGAAGATTAGAGCAACTTTGTTGCCACCACACCCCACCCCACGTCTCAATTTCAAATAATGGATTAACATGACTGGGGCTGCTAGAACCTTCAGGACTTAAACAGTTTCCCTGAGTCGGCTTTGTGTTTTCTGTGACTACGATTGAATTCGTATGCACAACAGCCAGCAGACTGATTAAGAAAGGCACCGCAGCTATTAACTACCAACAAAGAAAACACTGTAGAAGTCACAGGGGTAATGATATTTCAAAGAGTACAACCAGTTAGGAAAATGAAACATGGTGTTACATTCGGTGGCCAGCGTGCCATAGAAATTCACTGAATCACAGCAATGTGCTGTCAAGGCTATTCTTGTCCAAGCTATTAAATCTGGAAGTTGAATTGCCAGCAAGCTGACAGACCCTGATTCAAATCTGAATAATGTACGATGATGAATATAATGCATCCATTCAATGGTGCATTGAAATAGATACCCAAGGCAGGTGCATGGGGATGAGCATGTGTGTGTGTGTGTGTGTGTTTGCGAGAAAGAGAGAGAGAAAGAGAGAGAGCAAGGAGACAGACAAGATTGCACAGTCATGACAACCTCATGCCAACAATGACACATGCAAACAAAACAACACACAAAATGTCCTTTTTATTCTTTTGCCAAGTTGCACATGCTATTTCTGCCAAAAGGAATTCAAAGACAGGTACATTTCTAAAGATAAAGATGAATGGCACCACACCAAGACACTCACTATTGTTCTTCTGCTTAACGTGCCTAGCTAAAACTCTTCCCCTTCTGTTAAATAATGCATGTCTTGAATGAAGAAGGAAGCACATTGGCCATTAACATCTCAGTAGTCAGAATAAAGCATCCTGCATGAGGGAAAGAATCAGGGTCCCCCAGAGAAAGCAGGCGGGGATGACTTCTGCCGTTGTTTGAGTTTTTTCCATATTCTTTTTCTATCCATCATATTTTGTTTTGCAAACAAGCTGACCCTGTCAAACATCTCCCACTGAGAACAAACGTGGACAAACTGACGGAACTGAGTAAAGCGAGCAATTACTTTATCTTTATCACTGTGCTGCCTTGAGACGTTTCTTTCTTTCAGAACCCATCCAGAGACTAAAAGACAAGCTCCTAAACCCCATTGTCCCATTTTTAGCAACTATGTCTCCCTGCTGCAATTATATCTTATTAAGCATTCAAATCTCCTCTTACATGATACTGTAATGACTCCCCTCGTTTCATTCCCTTGCAGCTCCCACTGGTAAAAGACGGGTTCATGTCACTTATATCTTTCCTCTCCCTTTTTGTCTCTGTCTTTTGTGAAAGGCTGCAATTTAACTCCTTCGCTTGCGTGTGCTACACACATCAGCTGAAGGCACTTTTGCGCACACAGCTGTGCGCGTGGTCTGCCGGGTTTCCTGGGAATCTTTCCCTGCAGTGTTAGTCAGAACAGAAGCTGAAATCCTCTTGAATCCAGCAGTGAACATGTTACAAAACGTTATGTAATGCAGCTTCAGACAGAGGAAAGGAGCCAATTGCAATCTACGCGGTGACGTAATTCAGTCTGCTGTTTGTTAATGATGAAAATTTGTTTGCTGCAAGTCAGTTATACAGTCTGTAGTTCAAGTAGTTGCAAATCCACAAAAAAAAAAGTTTTCTGAACTTCATAAAGAAGCTATGTTGTTCTTAGAACACAAATATGCTGCAACCCTTACGTTGCAGCATCATCACCACACATTCTACCATTACGTGAACACAAAAACTTTTAAAGATGTATGAAAAGAGAAAATCGATAGCACCGCGAGTTGAGGAATAATCTGTTTCCCGAGTTTTGAATGGAACAGACAGATGGAGGCACAGAGTGAGAGAGTGAAACCTTTGCCTCTTCCAGCCAGTAGACAGAGGTCTGCCCTTTGATGTCGATGGCAGCCTTTGATGAGGATTTCTATGGCTGTAGAGTGTGGCTGCAGATTGAGCTCCCTCAAATTCACCTGCTAAGAAGAACAGACAGACAACCAGGAAGAACCAAACACACTGAAGGAACTAGTCAGTGTTAAAGTTAATAAAGCATTAGTACAACACTAAGAATACAAAGAATTCATGCTGATAAGATTGCGTGATAAGGCAAATATGAAGCGATAGCCAGCAGCTGGCTGACAAAGTTTTCTAATGCAGAAAATCTTTCAGAATCATTGGGTGAAGTTTTTTTTTTTCTTATGGTGGGCTACTGTTTTTGCTCATAGCTCACATTACGTCAATGAAATTCTAATTCTGTATAATTGTGTATAATTCTGTATAATTCAAAACAGTAAAGCAAAGATGAACAAACTATGTCTAACTACTTCCTGTTAGAGAACTCAACATTAAGGCTCAAAAGGGGAGGGGTCGGGGGAATCGACCTACGACAGCAGTACTGTTCATATAATAAACCAAAGGATCTCCATTTCTGTCTGTTTCACGCTTGAGTGGTTGTCTCATTTTTGGGGTCATCTCCCTGTTGCTAAGCAACATCATTAGAGGGACTGGGACCTGATAAAGATGTCACCAGTTCTGATCACATAGTTCATAAATTACCACACTGTGACTGTGACCGTACATCTAATGATGCCAACATGCCTGTGATAGTGAGCAATGCACTAGTTTTGCCAAACCATAGAAGAGAAACCATAAAAGAAAATTCAAAGGATTTCTTCTTTCTTCATGTTGGAAACTTCTGGAGCATTTTTTTTTCCTAATGTCCTGTGAGCCAATTCTATCACTCAAGGCCTTGTTTTAAACACTATTGTACAAACCAATGGAGCATACACTGTTGGATTAATTAACAGTAACCTTTTAGCGTCATTGTCAGACATTGCTTCTACATTAATACTGCAGTGGTACACGAACAGAACTTAGACTTGCTGTATGTGTGGGAGAGAAGCGTTAGAAAAGTGTAACCACTTTGCAAGCTTATCCTGATAGTGGAAGTAAGAGCAATGCCGCAAACCCTGAGATGCTTGGGATTTTTAACAAAACAGGCAGATTATGTGAGAGGTTTCTTTACTTTGATGAAGGCGTTCCCGATCAGATCCTTTCCAGATGGTACTGCATGGTGGATCAAAATGTACTTTTCTGGATTCACAATTTTTGACAAGATCCCCAACAGCACTGCTGTAATGCAGGCCCAAACCATGACAGAGCCTCCACAATGTTTTACAGATGGCTGTAGACACTCCTTGACCTCCACTGTGCATACTAATATTTGAACCAAGGTTTTCAGGTTCAAATCACTGTATAAGATCTGTTGCCACTGATTTGAACCATCTTC
This sequence comes from Oreochromis niloticus, assembly GCF_001858045.2. NCBI lineage: Eukaryota > Metazoa > Chordata > Actinopteri > Cichliformes > Cichlidae > Oreochromis > Oreochromis niloticus. Next base: position 16,025,485 of record NC_031979.2, read on the forward strand.
TTGTGTAATCTGGTATACCCCATCCTTTTCTTCCTCTTTTCCTTCCTTACAAATGGCTTGTTCACAGCCACCATTGTCCATGAGGCTTCAGTGAGCAATAGATGGATCAACTGAGGGGCCAGATGCATCTGTGTCAGGTGTTTGCTGTTTTTTTTTTTCTTATTTCTGAAGTTCATGACCTTAAGATACTGTTCATCTGCAATATATATTTTTTATTTAGGCCTGTCACTTTTTCTTTCGTCATTCTTTTACTCAAAATGTTTAAGGGCGCACTGCACTGAATGATTTACAGGTCATTGTTAGGTCACTTATGAAAATAAAATTAAAAAAATGGAAAGTGGCAAGATACAAGCCATCAGAAAGCCATGGGAACTGCTCCTTAAGACCACTTTTAAAAAATCACAAGAAGGAATGGCTCCTTGGAAGAAAAATATAAAGGAACTCGGGTGTCTCAAGACTGTCTAGTCTCTTTTTTACAACTTCTAACTTTGTGAAATATATTTTTATTCAGTTATGACATATAACCAGTCTTTCTGTCTCTTATCTCAATATCAGAGTGGTAAGTTTAGGAAAAAGGGGGTGGAACTGATGCTTGTTTTTGAACTCGTGGTGGATTTAAGCCCACTTGAGAAGCTTTGAATGTGTAGGAGAAAGGCGAGAGAAAGTGTGTGAGATATCCCACGTCAGTGATAGAGATAACATCAATACTTCCACACAATGGCTTCAAATGAATGCATGGGTTGGCTTTCTCTGAGAGCTCTGTTACCAAGAAGCACTTTGTTTCAAAAGGATTTCAAGCCTTAAAAAAAGCCCTTTTCTTGACTTCAAGCAGTCATGTTTAAAGTAGTAGGCTGACTGCCATTCACGTGAAACCTTTTTATGTGTGTTGTGAAAGCAAATAAGAGAAGACAATAAAAACAGATAGCAAATTAGTAACAAACAGTGTTTGAATCAATTCCTAAACGAATGAAGAAGCCTCCTTCTGTGAATTATACAGATTAAATTACAGCAAGCTTATTTATGTTTCCAATACCCCGTGCACTATGCAGCAACAAAACAAAGTGTGATTTTATCTGAAGAAATAGTAACATTGCAAGAGAGCGCAAGAGTGCAAAAAGTTTTATGTGCTCTCAATAAAGATAGCACTGTGTGTCAAAGACTTGCAGTGCTGGAAAAACAAGCACTGCAAATCATGAAATAACGCTTGACTGTATAATGCGCAGTTCACCAGCATCTCAAAGAGGCAACTGTGGGAAACCGAATTACCTCATGCAGAGATGAGCTTGTATTCTAAATTTATCTTTTTATTTCTCTCTCCCTCTTTCTTTTTCTCTCTCTCTTTATCCATTGCTCCTGCTCATTGAGTTGGTAACCTTCATGATTCCTCTCCCTCCTACGCAGCAAAACAGTACTAGAACAGGAAAGAGAGCTGACCAGTTTTTACCTGCCTGTAGATGACTGTGTCTTATATGTTTTGGCTGATGCAGAAAATTGCAACAAAATTTTCAATTACCAGATTAGCACCAGAAAGTTCTACTAAATGCTTTTGCTTAAGGTCTGTATCAAAAATATGCAGCTCAACCAGCTGACGGTGTGAGAGTATGCCGGGCAAATCCTTGCCTCTTATAAAACGTGCTTATTTATTACTCACACCATCAAATAACATCATTTGTGCAGTGCAAAGTCACTTCAGCTGTGGGTTGGTTTCGGTTTAGGAGAGAAACATCAAATATTTATAGATGTGACAAAACCATGCTGCAGCGAATTGTACTAAACTCAAGCATTTTCAACCAGGCCTATTGTCTCCTTTGGGTCCTGGCATTAACATGCATCTGTGAACTGCTCTGTCATATATCTCTTCACGCATAAGCCAGCCACCCTCTGTGAGTCACACCATAATCACATCAAGCATATACCTCACCACACATCCTTTGCTCCTGTTTCACATGCGCTGACAGAATGCCACTCAGAGCGCACCGCTGAGGGAAACGCTGCGTACATCTTAGTCCTTTTGTGCAAACTAAGCCGATGAGTCTCAAAGACTCTTGAAGTCCCAGAAGCTTTATGCATCTTCGACACGTGCTTCCTTGTCACTGCATGTCCTCCCTCCAGCCAAGCTACTTGTTTTGCCTGTGACCTTTTAACAGATTCCCTTGGCATCACTGAGGCCTGCAGTCATTTGCAGTGTGCACTGTCACAGGCAGCATAGTAAACGTTTCCAAAAGGGTCATAAACTGTATGTCAACCATCAGAGGTGATTTTCTTTTCTTTTTTTTACACAAACTGTGCTGTCATGCCAAGATATTTCAGGGGTGAAGAATTTGTTAAATGCCTCACCCACCAAACACGCACTCGCATGATGTGTGCGATTTGTTTGTTTGCCCTTGAGCATTGGATTAGGACTATATTTAGCCCAATGAAGTATGCTAATGAGCACCTAGTTTCTGGAAGGCATATCTGACAGCTTCCACCACACACTCTGCCAAATCCAGAATCTTTATCCCTGTTCTTTTTTTTTTCCTTTTTTTGTTCTTCACTCGTCTTGTTGTTAAAATGCTTAAGCAGTTGCATGAGATAAGGTTGACATGGGTGCACAGGGTGGCGGGATGTTTATTGGTTGCTGAAATGCATCTTAATTTGACAGATAGCAGACCTCCCCAGTGGAAGAAAACCAGTGGCCAGTAGCTGGTACCCCCATCTGCCGGTGTCCAGGGCTGGGTGCTCGAGTGTGTACTGGCTCACTTCCAGCAGCTGCATAGCGGGACCCGGGCCCACTGGCTCTGTCGGGTGTCCTTGGGTCTCAGGTCTCCGGGCCTGGAGCTCGGTCTGCTCTGACGTAGCCAGCTCCCAGCAGGGCCTGGATGTCATGGGGCCTGGGTCTTCACTGTTATTTATGCATATGTTGGTTGTCACTGTGGTTTCTTTGCTGTTTTCTTTTATTTTCTCAGCAAGTGTTGAAGCAGATTCTCAGTGTTTGCTTCTGTTAACTTTCTCTCCAACTTCACTTTCTTACTTATTTTTTCTTTTCTGCCCTTCAGTCTTTTCTTTTGTGGCTGTAATAACCCAAAATAAAAAATCCTCATAAAGTTCTGATAAAATACGACTATCGAGTGGATCATTATAGCGAAAGCCCTAATGCTGCACTTGTGAAAGTAAATCTGTTAATCAGCACTGGACAAGACAGGAGGAAGAAAAAAAACTCTTGCATAACTGTGCTTTCTCAGATAGCAGTTAGAACTGTGGACCCTGTCCAGCCAGAGCTGAGTAGCCTGGTGAATCACACACACACACACATACACACACACATACACACACACGTGTACCTTTTTATACTAATTTTGCGATCTAAATCAGCCTGTCGGGTCATGTAATCCTCCAGTAGGTAAAAGTAACACTGCAGCCTTCACCAAACCCAAATAATTTTTCCGTTTCATTTAAAAAAACATAAATAATCAGTCTAATTTTTCTGTCTAGACTAACAGATACACTCAAACAAGCAAGGACAATCATCAGTCCGACAAACATCATTGATATCATTTAAATCTTATATTAATGTGAAGTGTTGGTTGAGGGAAGAAATAAAGCACTACTTACTGTTTCTAATTAAGCAGCACTCAGTTTGGTTGAAATCAATGGAAGTTATTTTCAGGAAGCTTTTAAACCACTTATATTGATTTTTTTGTTGCCATCTGTACTGATATCAGAAGACAAATTTTGGGAAGTATAAACTATTAAAAATCCAGGGAAAACTACAAAAACGAGCAACGAACACTTTTTCTGCAATTCTTCTTCTGACGAAGTTGTATTTTTGTATTTTCCTACTCAGTTGTATATAGTATTTGTATTTCCATTTTATTCTATTGTATATATTATTCTATTCTATTTTATTCTGTTGTATATGGTATTTTATTTTATTTTATTTTATTGTATTTTATTGCTTTCCAGTGTTTTCTAATTTCTGCTACATAACTTTGCACTTTGCTGTAACAAAACAAATTTCCCACCTGTGGGACTAATAAAGGTCATCTTATCTTATCTTATCTTATCTTATCTTATCTTATCTTATCTTCTATGTTACAATGATTAATTAACCTTTACCAAAACCATGCTGTATATGTCGAACCAGTTATGTTGACAAGTAAATCTATTGCATGTGCAGATTCTGAAAACTGTCTTTTATCCATAGGGTTGTAATTATGAATAATGAAATAATGAAAATATTAGTAATTTAATTTATCACACTCTCCCTTACAAATAATGAAATACCATGTTACTAGTTTTTTGTTTGTTTGTTTTACACCACAGAATATGTCCAGATATGTTACATTTTAAAGCTTAACACAATTTACCAACTCTTTTAAAAATCACCTTCACCACGAGACACGTTGGGATTTCTGTGGTTTTAGAGATTGCTCTTTGCCGCAGGCAGTGATATCTGGATTCTTGATGGTCGCAATCTGACAACTTTAAAAATCTTCATGGCGGTCTAGAGCAATTTATATTCCTGAACCTTAACTGGGAAGGATCAAATTTATGTTTTAAAGCTCTTAAAAATCCTCACTGGTCATTTCCCAGCGGCTCAGCAGATTAAGGCGGATGTTGGCTCATCAAGACACGGCGCTCTAAGTTTTCATCATTTGCATAATAAAACCTCATCCCTCATATCTCATGTGCACGCACTCTACATCACCTAATCAAGCAGATATCCCATGATAGCAGACTTTTGATGGCTCTCAGGAGATGATGAATAATGTTTAGTAAATCCTTCAGTCCACTGATGTGCCTCTTATTAGCGTGCTACTAAATTGTGATGGGCTGTGAAATCAGCTTCTTGTGATACTATAATGGGCTGCTGTTTTGATTAACCTCTCTACTGTTGATGAGTCAAGGTGCAATATGATTTAAAGTTTTCTTATAGAATCGCTATTTTAACTCTAAAGCTGGTGGTTGGTCATTTTTAATTGATGTTAACCTGATTTTCATCATTGTATCCATTCACACTTTATCTGCACAATCAAATTCAGATCTGAAATCATTAAAGAAAACTGTGAGAAACGGCAAATATGCATTAGGCCTCTTATTTATCATTGTCCTGCTGCAATGATCATACGTTTGTATGTTTGTACCCAATCTACTCTAAGACTAGTGGTTCAATGTTGATGAAACCGGGCTTATTTTCTACCTAGGGTACCAACATCTACATGGTGACTGATTAAAGTATTTACTTCAGCTAAGAAGTGCTGGTTTTTATCTGTGTAGTTGTATATAGAAATTGCCTGATCGATGCCAACTTGTGAACGCATGCCATTTTTACATACATAAATGAACATAACTGTCCACATATGTCTGTCACTTGATGGTTTACGTTTTAAGAATGGGCAAGTTTTAATTCCTCATCGGACATGTCGTTATGCCTCTATACCATTAACTGAGGATGAAAGATGGTCAAAACACATTCAGAGAAAGGGCAGTTTCTCAGACATTTGAATGCTACACGCAAAAAAACATGAGTGACATAAAAGGCGGGTGAGGCCATTCATTCCATGAAATATCACCTTGCCTTACCAAGTATTTGTCATTTCTGTGTAAGGCAGGAAGGAACCCAAAGGTGCAGGACTTACAGGCAAAACTAAACTTAAATGCACCTTTACTGCTGAATTACCGAATACATTTACCAAGGAAGTCACAAGGAACCTAAACTGAGATATACTTAACAGACAGAACACACAGCCAGAGGATGAAGGAAATCACGACAAGGAACAGAGGGAAATGCAGAAAATTTATACACACAGGGAATCAGGGCAAAGAGGTGACACCTGGGGAACAAGGCTGGACATATTCTAACTGACAAGTCACGGGAAGCAAAACTCAACATGACGCACACAGGACAAATGACTATGAGAATGAAACAGGAAACAGACAGAGACCATGGTCACATGGGAAACACACACACATACTCAGACTGACTAAATACGGTGAACGGAGGGAGGAGACAGAGACAAGACTAGGAAGAGAGAGCAAGTGACAGAGAAAGAACAGACGGATTAGACAGACAAACAGAGACAAGACTGGGGGAACAGATAAATGAACAGGAGACAAGAATGACTTTACACAGAGACACAAATAACTAACACAGGAATCCAGACACAAGAGGACTGGGAACACTAACCTAACCACATAATAACAAATTCCTGAATCACAAGTACAAAATACAGAAGTAAAATATAAGCATAACAAACGAGAAAACTCCCAAACATGCCCAAAACTCAAAACACTGGCATGACAGTACTACATCTTAATTTCTATGTTGATGTTTGTATCAAAAAGCCTCTTTCATTGATATCAATATGAGGGTCAAAGTGTCTGACCTAAAGCAAAATATTGAAAGTTTTGTCCTTTCCTCTTTTAGTGTCCACGTAAATGTGCAGTTTTTCAGAATTGATACAAATTTAGCAATTCTGATTCCATTATCGATATCACTTATCAGTGTGAGTCTTTATCGATCTGCTTACTGATTCTCATTGGGATCTCACTGGCTCCGCTTTGAAATGATTGAGGGTCACCATCATCAATAAGCAGCATATCAAAGACATTACATTTGTGCAAATTAATTGCATGTTGTGAGGTGAAATGTTTGTGCATGATGGAAGTATTTCCTATCTTTGTTGTGATGTTGGGGTCATTACTCAAAAAAAGAAATTTATTATATATAATACAGGGAAAACCTTTCTTAAAAATAATGCAGTACTACCTCCCAGGACAATGTAATTTATTACACTACTCCTTGCATTACCTGGGGCTCATTACCTGGGTTTATATTGTTAAATTACCATTTAACAATATAAACCCATAGGCTACAGTCCCAAAGAGAAATGACAGTCCATCATTAATTTAAAAACTAAAGCTTTTAAAACTTAGAATGAGTCCCAAAGTGCAGTCGCAAAAAACCATGAAACGCTACGACGAAACTTATATGAGGACCGCCCCAGGAAAGGAAGACCAAGAATCACCTCTGATGCTGAGGATAAATTCAATGGCATCACCAGCCTCAGAATTCACAAGTTAACAGCCCCTCAGATTAGAGCCCAAATAAATGCCAGAGTTCCAGTAGCAACACATCTCTATGTCAAGTGTTCAGAGGAGACTGTGTGAATCAGGCCTTTATGGTCAAATAGCTGGTAAGAAACCACTATTAAGGAAATGCAACAAGCAGAAGAGATTTGTTTGGGCCAAAAAAAAAAAACACAAGGAATGGACATTAGACCAGTGGAAATCTGTGCTTTGGTCTGATGAATCCAAATTCGAGATCTTTGGTTCCACCCGCTGTGTCTTTGTGCAATGCAGAAAAGGTGAATGGGTGGTCTCTACATGCATGGTTCCCACTATGAAGCATGGAGGAGGAGGTGTGATGGTGTGGGGATGCTTTGCTGGTAACACTGTTGGGGATTTATTCAAAATTGAAGGCGCACTGAACCAGCATGGCTACCACAGCATCCTGCAGCGACATGCCATCCCATCCGGTTTGCGCTATGTAGGTCAGCATGTATTTTCAACAGGACAATGACGCCAAACACACCTCCAGGCTGTGTAAGGGCTATTTGACCAAGAAGGAGAGTGATGGAGTGGTGGCCCTAAAATGCATTTGCTATTATTGTTTTTAAGACTTTGGTTTTGTTTGGTTAATTATAATCTGATGAGCTTTGGGGGTGCTGGTTAATCAGGGTTTGTTACCTTTTGACAGAGCTAGCCATCTCTTCTCTGCATCTTCCGTTTTTTATTAAAGCGTTGCTAACCGTTTTAGCCGTCTAGCATGCAGACCTGAAAGTGGTATCAATGCTGTCTCCTAAATCTTGACAAGAAATGTGTCAAACTATTCATTTAGATACTAAATCCTAAAAACTCTCACTAAATTCACTATGGTTTGTGTTTGTGTTTGTGTGTGTGTTTCCATTTTTAGCCATTGCAGATGTGTGGCACCCATGGCTGCCAGCACTGTTCTTGCTGGTGTTTGCATGTGTGTACTTGTGCTTGTCTGTGCATGGTTGTGTCTCTATGTATGTCTGTGCATGTCTTTTTTTGTGAGGACTCAGCTGTAAAAAGGTTTTTAATTAGGATTGGATGGCTTCATGCATTATTGTCAGCTATTACAGTGGCAGATCTCCAGTGGGAAAAGGTTCCCTAAATTAGATATGAACAACTGCAGGTTTTTTGTAGTTATTTTTTTGTTTGTTTTAATTTAATATTTCTGCAATCATTATATTTATTCATCAAAGACAATAGATCTCATATTTATCTCTGTTGTTATGCTGTATGGTGTGGTCTTATGTTAGGTTTTAAGTTATGTTTTTGCTGTTTAACTAGATTTAAAAACTAATCTCTCACACAAATGCCTTTAATTGCTTTAGCTTCTGTCCTCCATGGCGGTGGCATTCAGAATGATGACAAAGCAACAATGGCTTCACATGATTTGGTAGTTTGAAAAACACTAATGTGCCATCTGACAGATGTCTTTTGATGGCTTCTGTTAATGTCATCCTAAATCCATGCATATTCCCACTGGGTAGATGTTACGGGTGAAGGAGATGTCAGCCATCTGCAGTGTGACAGAGTAATCAGGACAATGTCATATGACTTGATGAGTTCATATGAGACCCTGGTGACACTTACTGTGCAATGCTGTACCGTGAAAAGCTGCTTCTATAAGGAACAGAAAAATGAAATGTTTAAATTAAATGTTTCTGCCTGTGTTTTCTTTATTTAGATCACAGTTGTTTTTTATGCTTGTACTTATTTGTCTGTTAGTGCTTTTCTTTTTCTCTCAGCAAGTGTTGTTTTTAAAGTATGGCACTAAAATTACTGCCAGCCGCAGTGTATAATCGTGGTGCTTTCAACTGCAATCAACATGAAACCCATTCATAAATAGTTTAAACAAGTACACAGTATTATGACATAAATCTCTTCCCGTGGGTTTGTGTTTGTGAACTGTTTCTTAGCTGATCAGAGACTCGACTAGACACTTCCCTGCTGGCACAGACAGAATCACCAAATAACTGTCTCGTCTCCTTCCAGCTGAAAAGGTAATATTCTCCATCAGCGCGGTCTGTTTTGCTCAGCGTGCCAGATCTAAATGGCTGAAATTCCTGCCCACTTACAGCACTTGTGTGAGCTACTTTGGCTTGGATCAGCTGTGCAAGAAATACAAATTCCCAGCCAGTTTTTTTCAGATGTTTCTCTCACTGACTACAACAATTGTACCAGATTTTTTAAACATGACAGCTACATGCACCAAATGATTAATAACCTATCAGAGAGGCAACACCAGTTATTATTACTGTTTCTCATTAAAACACCAAAGACTTCCAATTGACCCTTAAATTGAGTGCAACAACTTATTGGCTTCTCTGATTGATATAGGTGACGATACAATGCATACATGTGTATTTACATATATATTGAAAAACAGATTTCAACTTGTCATCTTGTGGCTGACGTCTGGATGTCGCTGTGAAAATAATGTGGATGAATAACACTATAGTAACATAATACCAGTAAAGAGAAATCAAAGACAATGAAGGTAGCAGGGAGGAAACTACCAAATGAAAAATATGTGAAGCAGCAGGTATGACAGGCAAAGTAATACTCCAAAGATGAGGAGCTACAGGTAACACAACCTTTAATTAATGCTGGCCCAAACTCTGATTAATGTAACTGTCAAGACTGAATTTGATGGATGAAGAGTAAATGTATTTGCTCACCCAGGATTTGAGCTAAGATTTACTGCCTTGTGGTACCAATGTTTTATTCTCCTTCTAGGGCATTTTTCCCCCACTCTTTAATTTTTATACTCTTTCTGTTTTATTTAAAGACACAATTTGAGTGTCTTGGTATAATTTGAAATCAGAATTTACCACACTGGTATGAGAGTTAAGGAAGGGGAAGGGTGGTGGTGGAAATGGTGCAGATGAGAGGCCTAATTTAGAAAACATCTCCAAGCCCATAATCTGTGAAGACTGGCCTGCACTGCATACCTTGCTGTTTCAGCCTCGAGTCTTCCTGCATCCTCTTATGACACATGCTGAGGCCTCAACTTGACTACGAGGTGGCAAAGAGACTATGCTGGCTGAGTATTAAAAATTTCATATGCTGTCCTTAAGCTCTTTTTTTCCCTTCTTTTCTTGGGAACCCGTGGTGCTTGAGATGAGGATGATTACTTGCAGTAAGGCAATTTTCTTTCTTCTTTTTTTCTCCAACTTCTTAAAACATAAAAGCCTGTTTCCCCTAATGTAGGTAAGTTTTATCCGCTGGTGTGTGCTTGAGAAAATGTGCAAAATGCAAATTAACTAAAATATTAGGTAAAAGTCGGGGGGAGAGACGTTTCAGAAGGAACTATTGTATAAAGTGTCTACTGAAAATCACGGTGGGCTTTGTGTGGCTCCCTGTGCACAGTGTGGCACGCTTCTATTTCAGAGTAACTGTCAGTCTCTTGCCTTTACTCAGTCTGACAGCTGTGTTTGAGAAGTGTTCAAATGTTTGAACAATGAATTTGATAGCTGAAAGTACCTGTTTTCTGTTGTGTGTGTGTGTGTGTGTGTGTGTGTGTGTGTGTGTGTATGTGCGTGTGTGTAAAGATAATTTACAACTTGGATACCTGCCAACAAACATGCTACCAAAGTTGAGCTGTAGTACTGAAAAGTCTAACTCTCTGTGACACCATCATTATCTGGACTGGAGCTTTAACTCCTTCACTTTTTCTACACCAACCACCCTCTAACAAAGTCATTTGGCCAAAGAAAATGACAGCCTATCTGTGATCTTCCAGTAGTGGCCTACTCATTCATATGATAATTAATGGATAACCCAGCTACAGCTGACAGCCACCTTTTGATGTGAGGCTAACAGAATAAAATACGGCCCTGTGGCTTAGTTTTTATTAGCCAGCGTTTTCATTTAGCAAGCTGAACGTGGAGAGCCTGTCTAATAGCTCTGATTCCACCCTTCACTCCACCCAAATCTCACACACCTCACCAGTTGATAGTCAATATGTACTTTAGCTATTTTCATCTACTGCCTGGTTTTACTGTAGTATGTCTTATTACACCCTGAGCCCTTCTCTCTGTGTCTCCCAGTAGTCTGTTCTTTCTGCGACAGCTGTCAGTCAAATGCAGACAGATGGTAGTTTATATTGAGCCAGAAATATGGGTGAAATTGTGCATCGCTGCCAATTCTTCCCATCAGTTACACTTGGCTTCCTCTAAATGTATCCTATAGCTATATAAACCTGGAAAGTAATTGAGACGGGGGAAAAGAAAATGCATTTGAAGTAAGAAGAACACAACTCTTTTTTCTGTCAGTCTAACACAGCTGCAAATGTATTCAACAACAATATTAATCCTGAATATGACGCACTAATCCTGTTATTTACTGCAAAGTATAAGATGATCAAACACGCTGCCTTAAGATAATACATTTTAAACATCTTTTTCATCTGAAGACTTCCAATGAACGTGTTTGCAATATTTAGTTGGACCCAAGCATAAAATTGAAATTCATGTTTGCCTTCTGCAGTAATCATTTCTCACTGCCAAGCAAAGCTTGATCAGGCCTACCTGCTGGAGGACAGTGTAGGAAAATACCTTACTTATCCTTTCTGCTTTGTATACACTGGCTGATTTTTACAGCACTGAGTGTGGCAAGGCTAGAATGCTGGGGGGAAAGTAAACTAGGACACTGCTGTAATACAGACTGGCAGAGATCTGAGCTGTTTGATAGATAAAAGGGAAAGAAACATAGAGAACAAAACAAATGGCAAAGAAGAAGAAATGAGGCAGATAGCATGAGCCGATGTGCTCATCACTTCTAGCTCTGCTTACGCAATGAGTCAGGCTGTAGAACTGGTGCTGGGTTACTATTACTAATAACAGCCTGTCCTCATTTGTGGAGCAGTATGGAAAAAAGTTTTGTAATGTTGTTTGAAGACAATACATCTGCAGCATTTGCTGTTATTTTGGAATAATTATTTAGAGGTCTAGAGGAAAGTTTAGGTTTTTGCAATTTTCTCCACTTTAGACGTCACATAGATCAGTGCCTTATGAATATATCATACTTTCCCTCTATCTGAATAGTTGTTCAAATGTTAAGTGATAATTGAGAAGCCTAGGGTGGTGCAAGTTCAACACTATAGATTAGGAGATTGGCTTTTTTGTATTAATATGAAAAAGTGCGCACCTTTACCATAGTCCAGCTTTACCAAAGACTGGTTAAGTTTACTGATAAAGTATATAAAACTTTTAGAACAGCAGTGGCTTCTTTCATTCATTCATTCATTTATTTATTTATATAGCCACTTGGGTTCAGCGAAAATAAGTTGGGAACACATAACTGACGCTTGCAATCGCTTGCTGATTGTATATAAGTCTATAGAAATTTACTCTTTGTCTAAATTAAAGTTGGCCTCAGTTAGGACTTTATGTGTATGTTAATATAGTCCTTTTACAAATGAAAGTTATATTATCTGCAGTACATGGATGAGGACAGTGACATAGTGATGAGGTGAGGTGGAGGTATTCTCTGGAAAGAATAGGAATGAAACAGACAACAGAGCTGAAGATAAGAGTGCATGCAGGGTGGAGTGTGTAGAGACGAGTGCCAGAGGTGATTTCTGACAGAAGGATAGCAACAAGATTGAAAGAGAAGGTTTTCAACATGGTGGTGAGACCCGCTGTGATGTATGGTTTAGAGACGGTGGTACTGTGCTGACAAAAAGACAGGAGGCAGACCTGGATGTGACAAAGTTGAAGATGTTCTGATTTTCATTGGGAGTCACAAAAAAGAAATGAGTACATCAAAGGGACAGTTTGGAGACAAATGTAGTGAGGCTGAGATGACATGTGGACGTGCAGAGGAGGGACAGTGGATATAATGGGGATGGATGGATGGATGGATGGATGGATGGATGGATGGATAGATAGATAGATAGATAGATAGATAGATAGATAGATAGATAGATAGATAGATAGATAGATAGATAGATAGATAGATAGATAGATAGATAGATAGATAGATAGAACAAGTTTCATGGTGAGACCTGGAGAGGGAGACCTGTTTCCTTATAATTACATAAGACATTAGGCATATAAAAGATCTGAAGCTGATCCCAGGTGCTGTTCACTAGAAGTCTCAATATGAGGACCAAAGACATGCAAGTGAGGGGACCATATATCAGGCTGAAAAAATAAAATAAACCTTTTGTTTTTCCAAATGCTTTATTCTTTTAACAGTTCCCAGAGTTAGAGTCAGAACATAAAATCTGCAGTTACACCCTGCATACCTGAGTGTCTCTGTGAGTGTGAATACATCCAAGTCCAAGCTAATTAATTGGGGCAGGGACCAAGGGAAAGAGTATCTCCAGCTGCTCCTCACCAGCTCGGTGCCCCTGGGTTAACTCAGTCCTGTGAGACCAGTGCATACACATGCACACACTAGTCACACATACTCACACAAGATCTTATGTATAATAAGAGAAAAAGAGAAAGTCCCAGAGGAAAGCAAAGTTTAGGGGAGCCTAAATGACAGTTTAAAAGAATGTCAGCAACTTCACACCAATTCTTCTTTAAAATGTCCTCATATATATTATATTTTTCATTGGTTTTCAAAAACAAAATAAGATAGTGGATTAAAATTTTGCCTCTTTCTTCTTTCTCCCTAATAAAAAGAAACTATTGCAAACTTTGGTATTATCGTGTTGTATCATTTTGCATTAATTCAACAGAATATTTATATCAGAGTTCGTAGGCGACAGAAAAAAAAGATGACCATACATTGATATACATATTCTTATTTAATGCAGTGACATCACGGTTTTAATAATGTCAGCACAGACAACAACACCCTGCCAGCTATGAATACACATGTTGGCTTGCACCTTCACTGAAGGTGAACAAGCTAAAGCATGCTTTTCTAAACATGCTGCTTATGCTATATTATGTTTGCTAAGGATTTTTGCTTCTTAATAAGCTTCTTTTTTGCTTTGCATTTGATAAACTGGGATGCACTGAGCTCCCAGGGCTATTATCTAATTAGCTGCCAAGCTGCAACCCATTAAACTGGAGTGAGATACTTTTCATTACCATTAACTACAAGGGCCACAAAAATATATTTGTATACTGAGACATGCAAAAAATGTATACATTTCTATAAGAAATTAAAATTTAAATATAAGATGTGAATTATTGATCTTGTAATGACAAAACTAAACCCAGTGACAGCAACCTGATTGACACAAGTGTAAGTGCAGAGCGTGCTCAATCTGAGCTTCTTCTCCTCTGATTTCAAAAACACAGCCAGGACACAGGTCCTTGTTGTAAAAGAATTGTAATACTGTCAGCGCTGACACTGATGATAACGTTACGACTGACGTTAACAGTGACAGGCCTGACACTTTGGTAAGAACGGTTTTTTTTGTTTGTTTTTTTACTGACAGCTGAACTGTAAAACTGACAATTCTCACCCAGAAACCTCCTCCAGTAGATATCTGACATGAGGTGTTCTGGATTTGCATTTCATATTTTTAATGTATAATGTTGTACATTTAACAGTAACACAAATTAAGCACAAAGATTTTTTGCACAATTGAAAAGAGTAACTTTTTTAGAGACAGGCTTTTGAGGTTTTATTCATTTCCCGAACTGTAAAATATGTATTTAGACCCCTGTAGGACAACGTGGTTATTCTAGTGGCAGGTCAAAATGCAAAGACATGTCTACTGACAAGAGAAAGTCACCCTTCGTGTCCATCATGACATAAAGCAGAATTGCACTGTAAGCAAAAGCTATTTTGTCGACAAACACAGCATGATTTATTGCTTCCTTGCACCCATAAGACATAGTACATAGCATCACACTAGACATGTTTTCGCTCTCATTAACTCAGTGGGGGTTACAGTTTTTGTTTGTTTTTTGTTTATTTGTTTTTATTTAATAAAAAAAGTTGTTCTTTCTTGTTCATGTTCCTGATCATTTTATGAAAATGTAATTTTCTATTAATAAAAGAGGTCAGACTTAGAGAAATTCTGCCAGACTGATTATTAAATAGTTTCTGATCTTGTGTGGTTTTATTAGCAAACCTTATGTCCTGTTGCGTGACCCAGTTTGGGTGAAACTTCACATCGTCAGACAGATGATCTCACACTGACTCTGGAAAACTTTGGCATACAGAGTTCACGGTCAACTCAATCACTGCAAGGTTTCCAGGACCTGTGGGTGGAAAGCCCAAATCATCACGTCTCCATCACCGTGCTTAACAGTTGGTGTGAGGTGTTTGTGCTCATATGTTCTGTTTTATGGCCAAACAAATCAACTCGGTCCAAAGGACATGTTCCAGATGTCTTGTGGTTCTCCGGGCAATCCTTCCAAACAATGCATAACTCTGTTCTTTTTCCAGTTGTACCTTTGTTAGCATATTAAGTGTTACAATCATAACATCGTTTTAGCACCACTTTACCACAACACAGTTGTTCTAACTCCTGAATGCTTTAGACCAGTAAACAGTCAAAACGTGTGCTTTTATACATGTGCTCACCTTTAATGATGATCAGTTACTCAAATGAATTTCATTAGCAGCGTGAATCCTTAGTACTTATCCTCTTAAATCCTGTATAAGCACTAGGGTTTACTTTGTGTTCCCTACACTGTTTCTGCATTTTGTCTTGATATTTGTTATACAAATAATGAAATAGTGTAATACGGCATGTGTTGCTGTCCAACTCAGGTACTTACCTCATTTTAAAACCTAGTAGGGACCAGATGACTTGTTATTATGACCTGATAAAGTCTTACAATTTAAAAATTGTGTACTTTCTTTTCCACATAACTCTAAGCATTTCTTTTTCTCTACCCCAAATCTCTCCACTTCCTCATCTTCTATTGCAAGGTGCTCATCGGAAAGTTTTTCTTATATTTTTATATATTTATATATTGAAGTCTTCTTTAGAAAAGGGATAAAATACCTACAGCTGCCACACACTGTAATTTGCATGAGCCTGCTTTCTGCACGGAGCCTCTTCAGAGGTTGTAATTCAGCCCTACTGTTCTAGTGACTTTAAAAATGTCATTTGAAACTGATATTACTGTGATAATAGCGGGGCTAACAGATGACACCTGAAGGCATTTTGTGACAACTGGATATGGAAGAAATTCAGTCCAGGCGAGTTTGTTTCGTGCCCTTGGAGTGGTTAAACATGCTAGTCTGCACAATCTCAGTTGCTCATTTTCTTTTTCATTCAGGGGAAGGAAATACATGACAAGAGCAGAATACCCACTGTTTTTATACTCTCTGATATATGGCTGAATTATACAATCCAATGAGGGAAAATATTACAGAGAAAAGTACGTTTTGGAGACGGGCTTTAAGCAAACAGGCATTTTTCAAATGCAAAATATGTTTTTAGACCCATGTAGGACAATACAGTGTAGAGTTAGGTCAAAATACAAATACATGTGCACTGACAAGAGAAAGTCATCCTTCATGTGCATCATGACATGACGCAGAATCACACTGTAAGCAAAAGCTATTTTGTCGATAAACATGGCATGCTTTATTGTTTCCTTGCTTGTAGTCATGGTAACATGGGACACAGTACATAGCATTAGAGAGCTTTCAGATTGTTTTAACATACTTAGGTTTCACAAGGTTTCTTTTAGAAACCACCCAGGGTAAAAAACCAAAAAAGAGAAGAAAACAAAAACAACACGCTTAGTTAAGGTTTTTATTTCATTTGCCTTCCTTGCAAGATATGCAGATATGATCTCCCTCTGAATACCATGTGCATGGTAGAATGAGCTACTGAAAACACAAAGAACTGCTTGTCCAAGCATAACATATGTGGCCCTCGCTTTTCACGTATGCAGAGGATAACCAAAGACTGTAGTGTAAATAAAGGACGGGCATGGTCATCATGACTTTACAGTTCTCTGGATTTGCATTTTAAACAAACATCTTTTTTTCATTTGTATTTTTTTTTTTTAAGTCAAAGGAGCACCTAAAGTGTGATGCATTGCAAGGGGAGTTCTGTTTATCCACCATCCCTCATACCATGCTGGAAAGTCAGACATTTTAACATGAGCTTCATTATTTCATTGCAGTAGTTTCCAGCTTGAATTTCAGTTGCACCCTTGGTTTTATTTTATGGTCTGGCTAAGACCTTCAACACAAAATAAATATGTATTGCAATTGTGATGCTGCAGTGAAATAAAACAAAAGACAGACTGACCTTGACTTCTTCTTCACAAATGATTACACCTTTTGTGGGGCAGGCTGAAAACAAGCGGTTAACAGAAGTCAGCAAACAGGGTCAGTAGATGAGCTCCACAGCTTCTAATGACAGAATCATCCGTCACTGTCATTCGAAAGCTCGGGGAGAAAAAAACTTGAACCCCTCTCAAGTTAGCCCCAGATGGCCGAAGCTGGGCTTACAGTACTGACAGAGTTTTGCTCTCTTGTGCATATAGGGCAAAAAAGAGACAGGAATATGGAAAATAGTCTGCTGAAATCTCAGTTGCTCAAAAGTGGAAAGCTTACCACATATCGGCATTACAAATGTTTCATTATGTGCTTTCTGAGCAGTCTTGCGAATACACGCTTTTTTAACGTGGCATCAGTTAAAAAGTGTTGTGACATTCGACATTTTCACTTTCACACTTCAAAACAGCCGAAAACCCCGTTTGCAAAATAGACACACACCCTTTAACGTAACAGAGTGGTTTCTCCAAAGTACCTCTTTTACAGAAGTCAGCGGATTGGTTTGTGAATATCATTTAGACGGGAGGGGGGATTTAAGGCATTATGAAACACTCCACTTCTGGTTGTATTTTTACATTGTTTTGTATGGTCATTAGTCAAACAGACAGGGAGAGGAGAAAGAGAGAATTGACCTCTTGGTATCGTGGGTGGGCATTACTGTGTTGAGAGGTGGTTGACAGGTACGAAAGGCTTCAGCTCACTCCAAAAAGTCTATTGAATGTCGAAAAAGAGAAATCACATTGTTATGTAAGTGCATATTACGAGACAAATCCCCATAAGCATAACGGGCGGTGCAATTATAGATAGCAAGTCTGAGAGAGGTTTAGAGAGAAACACAGAGAGAGAAAAGTTGAAAAAAAAAACAACTAAAAAGCTAACAATATTTGCACAGATGTAGACTTTTATTTATCTTTATATAATAATAACAGTAAGATCAGGGACCACATGACACCTCCCATGAGCAGTATCCTCCAACTATTCGTCTTGATTTACAGTCAACAAGGTCTGATGAGTGAAATGCTCCCATGTGTCAGCAAACAATTTTATTCAATAACAGATACTCTTAGTGTGCCATAAAGGAACAAGAAACATAAATAACTATCTCTGCTGTGTAGTGCTTTTATCGTCACATCCAAAACATAGTCATTTTGTGTACAGTTATATTGCAGAGGTATTCAGTGGTAAAAAAATATATACATATATATATATATATATACATATTAGGGAGTGGGGAGGGAAGAAAGGTGGATAATCCCTGAAAATGTCTGATCTTTTAAAATAGCTACTCTGCTGTCAAATCTAACGAGCTATAATGAGGTCCTGTATAAAACTAGATATGATAAATTATGAGTGCAAATCAAACCATGTGTTCCCATCACTCTCTTTCTCCATCTTTCTTCTTTACCAAGTGAGGTGACGTCCGTCCCACGACGTGTCAGGTGTTCTGCAGCAGTTTTAATGTGAGATTTTCACTCTGGAGGTGTACGGTCTGTATGCTGGAAGCCTGGGGTGGACTTTAAACTCTGAATATTCTGGGTATATCTTTAAATGTCTGGTTTTATTGCCAGTTTATTGCTGCAGGCTCATTTAAAAGTTTTCTACACTTCTGAACAGCCATTCATTTTTTCATTCATTGATCCTCTTTAGTTTTTTTCATCTGAATGGACAACACTGCTACCCATTCAGACACACTCATCCTTTGTTTGGTTGCTTCATGTGAGAGTTTTTTGTGGTTCTGTTTTCTCTGTGCTCTTCTCACTCATTTGAAGAGGCCAGTTCCAGAAAAAAATGTCACCCATTTCTTTTTGCTAGCAAGAGTTGACCCAACAGTTGACTGGAGTTCACGAAAGAATTTTAATACTACAAAGTGTGGACACATGGCACTTGATGATTGATAGCTGGTACAAATTAGAGATTCTCCAAAACCACTTTTCTTAAGATTAAAAAATTTATTTTGTTTTCCAAACAAAAATTATACTTCATCAACAGTGTACATGTATATAAATGTGTATGTATTTAAAGGGCTTCAAGGTCAGAGGTTCAAAGTACTGTGATATTTGGAATCCCCATATATGATACCCTGTATACCTATATGTTGCCAATACAAACAATGGGAGTAAGAATTCAGTTCAATTCAGATTCATTTATATTGCGCCAAATCACAACAGTCATCTTGAGGCACTTTATATTGTAAGGTAAAGACCCTACAATAATACAGAGAAACCCCCAACAATCAGATGAACCCCCTATGAACAAATACTTGGAAAACCTCCACCAGAACCAGGTTCAGGTAAGGGCAACCCTCTGTAACCACTGGTTGGGGTTGAGAACCGGTAAAAAATATAATTTTTAATAGCTCTATATAGCATTATTATCACTTGAACCTTCAGATCATTCTATTGACCTTGAAGGAGAGGTCAGAGGTCAAGTGTGACATGATGTTTTCAATCTTTATACGGTAATTTCTGTATTTTGTCAAAAGCCATTGTGGACAAAAGCCGAAATGGACAAAAGCCAGAGTTATTTGGCTTTTTGTCCATTTTTGACCAATAAGAAAGAAATTTATTCAAAAGATTACGAGTTTAGCAGATTTACAGACAGAAAGGCGCGAACAAAACCAAAAACTTAAACTCTTTGGTGAACTATAGAAACTATAGATGCATAATTGTGAATCCTGGAAGAGAGGGATGATGGATGGATGGATGGATGGATGGATGGATGGATGGATGGATGGATATTATGAAGCAACTTGTTCAAAGGTGTTTCAAGCAGCATTTCTTGATATTAAGAATTGTTACATGCACAGTTTCTTACACCATCTTCTCGATAAGATCACAGTTAATTGGTACACTGTCACCAAATGGTTAGGTGGTCTTTGAGGGTTTCAGTAGACGCAAGCCCAGGGGTGGCTCACTCTCCAAAGGCCTCACCCTGCACTGAATCAGCTTTTGTGAAGTGGTGAGAAAAATCCTGTACCATTACAAGAGCTTCTGTTGTTTTCACTCTCCACGGGTTAGCTCTGGACTCGTCTTCTTTCTCATTTCTCTGATGTTTGCTGCAAGTTTGGTTGTTACTGTAACTGATAGCATTACCCAAGTTCTTCAGCTGACTTTAGGAGAGCAGAGCTTCCAGTCTGCCTTTGCGTTTGGCATTGGTGCATATTTTAAACTCCGAACTGCTAATATTTGCTCAGCAAATGTGGGGCATGCCATAAATAGCCACAGGAATAGCTGAATACTAACCATTATTGAAATATGCAAAAGATTTGAAATCGAGTTAAAGGGTAGATTAACAGTACAGGCTGTATTCTGTTTCACATTCTCTTCATGCACTTTTTAGATTTTCAGTATTGGAGGGGGTGAGTACTCAGAACACTCACCCCAAATATATTCCCACTCCACTCTGCCACTGCAGTGCAAAGCTGCCCGCTGCAGCTTTCAGGTCATGCAGCACATGTGAGGCTCTGCCTGATGAAACAAAATAGGTCCTACGTTACGGACGAGAAGCACACCCTGATGCCTTCAGTGCTCCGGGACCAGCAGACAGATGTACCAGCAGACTGACAGACAGAGTGGTGCCAGGATAAAAGCTCCACCTTCTTTGGCATAACAAGAGGAGAACAGGATTGCTGAAGCCACACTCAATGTGCAGAGTGGGATAACGTAGAGAACGTGGAAATGGAGCCAGAGCACACTGGTGCATCCAAATGGTGCATCCACAGTTTGCATGTGAAGGTCATTCAGGAAAAAAGCCTATTTTGGCAGTTGGGAAAAGAGAAATAGGGGCTGCCTCACTTTCCCTATTCTGCCTATTCAGCCAAGGTTTATCATGAGACAGCCATTGTTTATTTATTTTATCTGTTGCCTAAATAATTTCTTGTTATTTATGGTTAATGTTCCATTACTTGTAAAATGATCTAAGACAGAGGTATCATATAAGATAGCCATCTTACAAGTGTATATATCCGTGCCACATTCCGACTATTGCCCTGCTGAAGCAGGGATGGCTGAGCCTACGGGTTTATTTTGCCTCGTCACGCCAATACACAAATCTGAGAAGCAAGGTCTTGTAAAAAGAACAAGCACTGTGTATTTTGTCTAGATATATTATATAAACCATTGTGTGTTCTTAAGCAGTGCATATGTAATATCTGCCAGCTTTCAGCTAGCTGTTGGCCATTTGAAAAGAAGGTACTGGTGCTGATTCATTTTCCTAGGAAAAGCTGTAGATACATGATTATTATTTATATCTCAGGTGCAAATTTTAAAAGTAAAAGTCCATTAATATGCATTAGGGGGGTGTCAAACATATGGCTCCCTTATTGGGGGGGGGCAGGTTATGTTTATATAAAGACTGCCAAAGACTCTGATCTGGCTCACTAGATGGCTTTAGAAAAATGGGAAAGGGGGCATAAACTGGACTTTTACCTCTATTTTCATATGTTTGACAGCTTTTCCTAATAGTAATAGTCCAGCCCACTTAAAATCAAAGTGGGCTGTATATGAGCTTGATATCTCTCCATTAGAGATATTACATTAAAGAACAACATTTTTTTTAAATCGATGAAAAATCTATTAGCACTACCCCAATGACCTTTTATAGGGATATATGATATGTGAATAAGAAAAACATTTCACGACAGGATATTATCATGAAACCTCCTCAGTTATGTTTATATGTAATACAAAAATGAGGTGTTTTTAAGTTAAACAGTCACATATTTGCATACACATTGAATATACAAAGTATTAAAATAGTACAAAAAAAAAAAAAGACCTAAATGTGTTATGTGCAAAAAAAAAATCCTAATATCTCGCAGCTGATCAGTGCATGAAAAAAAAGCGTCTCACATTAACTTCTAGTTTTCTTTGGAGCACGAGATGACCTTCACTGATATTTTACCATGAATTTCTTTTCTTTCAAACTTGAACATCTGCAGAGCTTTTGCACTGAACTCATAATGCTGTGTAATTTATAATGAGTTAAAAACAAAAGAGGCACGAACATAAAATGCTCTTTCTGGCTGCCTGTTAGGAAACAATGACGCTGTGTTAGCCTTTAAATCAGCTGAGCTGGCTGACCTTTCGGGCTGTGCAGCAGATACAAGGAAACACTTAGCATAAAGTGTTGTGAATTAGTCTATTTCTATTTTTTTTCTCTCTTTCTCAGTCTGTTGCTATTTTTGACATCCGTTGTTGTCAGTTACGCAAGAAAACTGTGCATTGCACATTTCTTTTTTTTAGCATAAAGCCTTTCTGTAGAAAGGGAAATCAGTTGGTTTTGGATGGTCTGAAAACAGGAAATGGAGCTTTTTGAAAAAAAAAAAAAAGAAGCAGAAAAGCAAAACTGACGCTGTAGAAAAGCTGCTTATCTTTTTTTCTACCTCACTTGTCTTATTTCCTGCTCATTCTCGCAGTTCCCATGGTAGTGTAATGTTTGAGCACCTGACTCACGGCAGCTCTCAGGGCTGTGGGGGTGTTACAGTATCACCAAGCCAAGCCAGATGCCCTCTCACTAGGTAGCCAGCTACATACCGTACATCTTCCACCTCTTCCCACTTTAACTGTCCACTGGCCTCCTCACACAGACACACTGTGCATTGATGCTGCGCCTTATTTTTTTGTGAAATAGGAAAAAAATTGTGGGCCAGGTGCTGCATGTAAGAATTAACAGATCACATACTGCATAACTCCATTTTTTTTCTTGGGAGTGATACCTACTGTTCAACAGACAGGAAAACACAATGTCAGCATTGACAGACTGGAAAAGCAGTAGTCATGTAAAGTCATGTAAAGAACAGAAAAGCAGCCAGACACCCAGGATGCAGATGGGCAATGGCAAATCTATCTGACTGAGCTTATACATAAGCTTCATTTCATCTTTCACTATCTCTACTTTTAAGATTAGGCTTAAAACGTTCCTTTTTGCTAAAGCATATAGTTAGGGCTGGACCAGGTGACCCTGAATCCTCCCTTAGTTATGCTGCAATAGACGTAGGCTGCCGGGGGATTCCCATGATGCATTGAGTTTTTCCTTTCCAGTCACCTTTCTCACTCACTATGTGTTAATAGACCTCTCTGCACTGAATCATACCTGTTATCAATCTCTGTCTCTCTTCTACAGCATGTCTTTCATCCTGTTTTCCTTCTCTCACCCCAACCGGTCACAGCAGATGGCCCCGCCCCTCCCTGAGCCTGGTTCTGCCGGAGGTTTCTTCCTGTTAAAAGGGAGTTTTTCCTTCCCACTGTCGCCAAAGTGCTTGCTCATAGGGGGTCATATGATTGTTGGGTTTTTCGCTGTATCTATTATTGTACGATCTACTGTGCAATATAAAGCACTTTGAGGCGACTGTTGTTGTGATTTGGCGCTATATAAATAAAACGGTTAAAGTCATTTTCAAGTGACTTTTTGACAAATACTTCATTATCCTTTTCCCTTAACAGAGTCAATGTTTTATATAGAATATAGATGACATATCGCATGTTACACCGGAAGCATCCCACACTAAAGATGCAATAAACAGTGTGTGTGTTTTCCTTTTGCAACAATGCTGAGAAAGATGTAGTCCATAGGAGTCTTCAGTAGGCTACTATGGACTTCACATTTTTTATAGCTTAGTACAAATTTCTAACTCTTAAAATTTACAAGCATAAAGCACTAAAATCTGCTTCTCTCTCTTTTTTTTTAAAATCACATTGCTTACTTTTAAAATGTTAAAAAAGGTTAGTATTATACTGCTAGCATGCAGCATGTGCAAAATTCTCTTTTGGTTCATGACGTCTAATTAGAAAACAACTGCTTTAAAGTAAGATGTTGCTCGTGCAGGCTGAAAGCACAGTGACTTGAGCAGATGGTGTAATGAGATATATGGTAATAACCACACTGTCAGCACGTTGGCCTGTATGAGACTGTGCTTAGACAGTGGCACAGTATTTATCCCCCACCGCGTCATTTTTCCTAAACAGATGCATTGTAAACTACAAGCCAATGCATTTAGGATCACGATGTCCATGGGAGTCTGCATGAAGTTCAAAACTGTGCACACTGTAAAAAAAAATCCTAATATGAAAGTATTTTACTGTGTATTTTACAGTTTTGTTCTGTTCTTCTAGAATATCATTAAATTTACATAAATAGACTGTGATTTCACATTTCAAATGTAAATTAATGTAAAATCACTGTAATGTAATAAAACATAATTTTCTTGTTTTTTAAATGTATCTGTCTGTACATATGCATATTTAGATTGTTAAAATACATTCACAAATGTATCATGATTTCACAAATATGTGTCTGTTATTTGAAAGATTGAACTGTTAAATTCAAATGTAATGCTATGGAAAAATATATAAAATGATTCTCATAAACTTTTTTTTACATCAAATAATTATTATTATTATTGCTATTTAGGGCGATCGTGGCTCAAGAGTTGGCAGTTCGCCTTGTAATCAGAAGGTTGCCGGTTCGAGCCCCGGCTCGGACACTCTCGGTCGTTGTGTCCTTGGTCAAGACACTTCACCTACCGCCTACTGGTGATGGCCGGAGGGGCCGATGGTGCGATATGGCAGCCTCGCCTCTGTCACTCTGTCCCAGGGCATGCAATCCATTATTATTTAAACCAACTGTTAACTGTATATTTCTGTACATTTAAGTATTATTATTCATATTGCCACATTCATTGACCTTATAGGTAATTTCATTGTTTAATCACATTAACATGTTCCTAATTTAATGTTTAAAAGCACTTGAAAAAGGCAAAATCCCATGTAAAATTAGGGCAACAAACTGTATTGTCATTACTGAAAATAATCGTGTTTTTATGAGAAAGTTATTTTCTGGTATTTTCTGGTATTATTTTGGCGCCCCAGCTGCCGTAATATTACTGTTTTTCTAGGATTTTTTTTTTTAACAGTGCATGTTAAATGCATTTTAATGGTTTAGTACAACTTTGGGTTAATTCGGTCAACATTACATGCACAGGTGAGCTTGCAGGGCTCAGTTGGTATGGCGCAGTGTCGTTAGTAACGGGGTTAAGAGTTTATTGTTGCGTTTGTAAATCAGGCAGCGGAGGCGACGTCTGGGTTCAACACTTTATTTTAGGCTTTACAGCAGCACTCCATCTTGGTTAACTCTCTCTACTTTCTTCTTCTCTCCTCTCTCTTACCCAGCCTCATTAGCGGCACCCCTGGTCTGACAGGGTAACAGCATGTACTAATTTGCTCCTTTTATTATAGAACCTTGTAAACACAACTTTTATGTCATGCAAAAAATTTACTAACTCACTGTACGTGTAATACACTGTGGCACCGGATGTTTAAAAGTGTTCATCGTACTATACAGTCTCGTGAAAAGTGTGACCTGATTTGCAGCTGTCATATAAACAGCCCGCACACAAAGAATCACACAAACCTTGTTCAGTTATGTAACCCCCTGTTGTGTAAGCATGCATACCCCATCGAGTGTGATGGGGCTCATTCTTTAATGAGCTCTGAAACGCATTAATTCAAACAGATATCTGTTTATTCTCAAAATAAACAGATCGATGTGAAGTAGTTGTGTAAAAAAGTTCTTCTCCATTTGAGATTAAACATATGGTGTGTAATCATGTAAACAATAATGAATGCGAGTTGTTTTGAGAAATTCTGAGGGTGAAGGATGTAGGACGATATGCTCTATTCACTCTATAACTTCTGATGATAACCCATGAGGAAAAACACTTGTCAGTGATGAGGAAGAAGGACTTCCTTTAAACACTCAAAGTCCTGCGCTCAGGAAAGGGTAGCCATCTGTCACAAGCAGTCGGGCAGAGGGAGGAAAGAGCAGATTTTTTTTTTTAAGTGGAGCAAAGGGAGACAACAAACAGCAAGTAGCACCAATGTCAAGGAAAACTACAGAAGAAAGAAGAGAATGGTTACTGACACACTGGAATTTAAAAGTATCGGGATCATGGAATCATGGAAGTCCCAAAGCAGCCTGAGCAGCATAACTAAGGGATGATTCAGGGTGACCTGATGAATCGCTAATACTAAGTTTTATAAGACGAGGAAAGTTTTAAGTCTAATTTTGAAAGTAAAGAAGATGTCTGTTTCCAAAACCCAAACTGTGAGCATGCTCCGCAGGACAGGACTATGCCTCACATTCTTCCTTTGGAAACTAAGAACCACAAGCACGCTGTCTGAGAGAGAAGCGCACTGTGAGGCCTTTGAGAGATAATGGGGCCTGATCATTCAAGGCTTTATACGTGAGAAGAAGGGTTTTAAATTTAATTCTAAATTTACTGAAGGCGAAGAGAAGCTAATGTTAGACAAATATAACCTCCCTTTCTCGTTTCTCATGCAGTAGCATTTTGGATCAAGCATTTCAGTGAGCTTTTAGGAAAACCCAACAACAAGGAATGAGAGCAATCCAGCCTTAAAGAAATAAATGCACAAACTAGTTTTTCTGCATCATTCTGAGACAGGATGTTCTTAATTATGGCAACACTGCATATATGAAATGAGCCGGTGCTAGATATTTGTTTACCTTGCAACTTAAAGACATCCACATAATAATGCATGAGTCAAATCTGATTATACTGTAAATCTGTTTTTGCTTTTAGATTCATTTGCAAGTGTGTCAGTTAGCAACTGTCAATTTGAGTGCACCGAACAAAGGGATAAGTGCATGACGTTCGTTTCTACTCTATTGAAAAAAAGGACTGTCCTCCTTCGGGTGATATGCAGGCAAAACATGTGGACATGAGCCACACAGCAAATACACTGAGTTTGTAGTAGTAAAAATATCCGTTCATGGTCATGTGGTGGGTTCTGCTATTATGCAGGCGCAGTAAATCATATTTGCAGCTTAAAGGTATCCCGCTTGCAGTGTGACCTTGAGGAGAATGTCTACATTGCTGCTCAGAAGGCACAACACGGCACTCAGGTGTGATATCGCTCTAGCTTCGCAGACCACATTCACATCTGGAGAAACTACAGCGCGAGTGTGCTTTTACTATTAGTCAGAGCTGTAGCAGTGGCTGTATTACAGCATTTACTGGGGTAATTGAAAACGCAGCATATGTCTGCCATTAAACTGACATAAGCAGATGAGCCGGTCCCTGTCACAGCTGAGGATGTACCACCCTGTGAATGAGCACAGTTCGAACGCCATGGGCCTGGCTCCATTCACGTTAACATTAATAGAAGGCTTGGTGTCTACAGAGAGCACAAAGCATCACTGGCACGTCACCCGCAGCAAATGTATCTTAGTCATTCCAGTTTTTAGGTCTGAGTGCGAGTTTTTTGGTTTCCCAGATGTTCGTACTGCACGTGTTCACTAGCACATGTACTAGTGCTAGTTTTACTGTTCCTGTTACCCCAGGCACTTTGAGGGGCGGGCTGCTGCATGACTGCACCATGTGCAGTGCAGTAGACTGGCTTCTGTATATTATGCATGCAATGGAGACTTACTGCCATCTAGTGACAAAAACAGCAATATTTAAATAGAATAAAATATTAAGAAAGGGCAAAACAACTGTTCACTGGTGGTTCACTCAGTCTGAAAAATCAAATATGATCAGTTTTGATCACCTTTAATTTACAAATGTATTTTATTCTGTACATTACAAAATATCCAGTGGTACCATTTGTATATGATAAAAAAAGGAAATAAATTAAATACTGAAACAATCACCGTAGTCAAAGTATAACAAATGAGCAAAATTGTCATTTGATTAAATTGTTTTCATTCCATCAACTCAGTTCATCACAAGAACCGAAAAACAACAAGCACCAAGACTAGACATCGACTGATAAAACCAGTTTGCTGCAGCTGTCTTAACACAAACAGCTGGATTGCTGTTTGTGTTAAGACAGTTTTTTTCTATTTCAGAATTTTATTTATTCGTTTATTTATCTAGTGAGTTGAATATTCTTAAAAAAAAATGCTGACCCACATCACCAAAGCAAAAAAAAAATTGGAAAGCGGTTAAATCACTCTATTTTTTTCACTTTAGAAAAAAAACACACATAAGGTGCCAGGATTGTCACGTTCAGCAAAATTCACATATCCCAGCGCAGAAGGCACATTAAGATCTGAGTCAGATGACCCCCCCAAAAATGGAGATGAATGTGTATCATAAATGTGGATGCAGGTAGAGAATGGTTCCCGAATCCTCCAGTCTTTTTAAGGCTTCAGCTTCATGATTGAGGTCGTGGTAAGAATTCTGTAACAGAGTGGAGGAGCATTAGTATTCCAGGAATGTAAAGCTTTGCCAGTGAGTGTGTTAAAACACAAAGTATATCACTACAGGTGGCCGCGCACCTTCATAGACTTCATGGTGGCATATCCGTAGTAATGGATGGGCTGTTGCTGTTGGCTCTTTGAGCGAGGGTATCCGAATCCAGCAACGTGGACCACGTCACAGTAGTTGAGAGCAACAAAGATGGCAAGTATACCGGTGGTAGGATGCACTGGGATCTGCAACAAGCAAGAGATCATGACAGCCCACTTCTTCCTGTACCTTCCTATACCCCAAATAAAAGAGCTGAAAGATTTTTACCTTGCACACCTGAATAAAAACAAGTAAAAAAAACAGGTTTGTACAAATCAAATTAACTTTATAGAAGGAGAGTTACTTAAAGCATGAAAAAATGTACATGCTGAGCTTTGTTGGTTGTGCAAAAGAGGTTATGATGTAAAAGCAATCTCCAGATGGCTTTGGAACTGAAACTTAAAAGATGCCTCTGATTTCACCACTAGATGGCAACAGAGGGAAATTGCAGATTTACATGCGTTTATTTACACAAGCATTTCCATGTGCAGTATTCAGTCTCATGCCTAACTTTACCGAATCACCCACATGGCTTATGCAAACACAGTTTTGTTTCTATGTTTTTTATTTCAACCACGTCCTCTTCCAATAGAATTTAAACTTGTGCACAACAATCAACTTAAACTCTTAAAAACAGAAAAACTAGAGTATTTTCATTTTGTTTTGAAATTCAGTTGCAGCTCTGAGACTGTTGTTCTCAAGCAAAGTACTGCTGTGTTTTCAAGCACAGTGATTCAAAGCATTTAAACCCTCCGCCTTTTACAGTAAATTAGTCTTTTTCACAGTAATCGAAAGGAAGGAAAGGAAAAAATTGTATATGTGAAAAATTGATGGTTACTGCATGCATAAAGCCTCTGCCATAACGTAAAATGGACATGTGCAAAGTAAACATGGGTGTGCCATGGTAAAGGATGAGTTTAATGTCTAAAGTCCTTGTGACAGATATATACGTAATCCTGCAAGTGAAAATGCTGAAGCTTATCACTAATGCACAGGTGCACACACACTAACCTGCAAAGGCTTTAGTGTGGCTGCAAGTTAATTACAAAGACATACAAAACTCAAGATTTGGCTGAAAGCTGGTCTGTTGTGATGAAATCCAGGTGGACTAATTCTATAAAAAGGACAGACTAATTCCTACAATTTGATTCCAGCTCATGACCTTTTTTCCTGTGTATCCCGACGGAAAAACAGCCCACAAACAGCGGTGACATACATTTCCCTTCACATTTAGTGCATGTCACATTCCTTAATTGGCTTTTGCTTAAAAAACAATGACGAAAGAACATGCAGGAGGCAACTCTCCTCGCCTGCTGATATTTTCTTTTTGCCTCTTTAAGGAAAAACTAAAACTCAAGGTAATGTGAGATTTAATGAGAGGAGACATGTTTGTTGTGTTATTCCCGGCTAGCTCTTTCTGTCCACAGAAATTCCCCTCTGCTGTTTGCCACTCCCTGTATGACTGACTACGCGTGCTCACAGAGGCAAGAAGAAGAATTATTTCCATATGACCTGAAGACAGAGAAACTCTACTTCACTTTTCAAAATAAAACCCACATTACCAAAAACCTTTTATTCTTCATCTTTCCAAATCATCATCAAATTCCTTCTGTGAGAGTCATGAAAGGAATTTTTTTTTCTTATGCAATGCTCCATTGGTAAATGCACCAGTGTACATTAGCCTACTTCCAATATGTTTTTTTTTCTAGTAAGGGGGCTTACTGAATGTCTAAACCAATATATCTCAAACTTTTTTCAAAACATTAACACCTCACTGTTTTTCATCAAAAGTTAACAATGAAAAAGTATTTAAGCTTATTTAGTGAAATGTCAGCACAACAGCATCTGCAACCTCTTGTTTCTTAAAAAAAACATCCTGATATCAAAATAAAGTTAACACTTGTGAGCCTTAATCACATCACAGGTGTAAGCATCACAGCAGACGACACTGTGTCAAAGTAACTGAGGATGGAACACAGAAAAAGATGAAGAACTCTTTCCTGGCCTAATTTTTTTGTGTCTCCTATAGCATATAACACCCCCTCTGAAAACATGCTGCAGTAGATCAAAAACTGAAGAAAACCATGACTCAGCAGATGGACATTACCCGTGAAAAGATCAATGCAACTGAAGTGAAACAGAGCAAAGTTACAGAAGTTTGATTAGAGACATAGCTAAGCCTTTTGCAAATTAGCAAAATTTGGCACCACCTGTGAGAGCTGATATTTCTTCGGTATTGAAAAGCAGAAATTTGACTTTCTTGATTTCTTGCTGTAGGTCACTTCCGCAAAACAAAAAAATAAAAAAGCAGACAGCCGTACTCTAACAAATTTTAGTGCGTAATGCGTCCATGCGTAAAGAATCGAATATGGCAGAAAGTAGGAATTTATGACAGGAAACTGCTGTTGAAACACACTGGGAGATGGAGCTGTGCAGGAAATGCGATTGTATCACGGTGGATTTTTTGGTAGCAATACAACACAGGTAAGACAGACATGCTAGTGTTTTTCAAACGTGAAGTGTAGTTTTGGTCTTCTTTTGCTGCTGGCTCAGTGAATTTTGGTCGGGTCATGATGAAACTTGCACTTTTGGAATCGGTGAGATCTGTGCATTCACCAGAAACATTGTTTGTCTGTGTGCATGCTGTCAGATTTGCTGTTTTATCTATGTTTGGTGGTCATGGAAACGGTTTTGTGAGCTTTAGCTAAGGGTCTGATGTTTCTGTGATACTGCACATGTCTATATTTAAATAACAGACCTGGGCACAGCCTGTGAAACTAGTTAATGCTTTCAGTTTCTTGTTTGTTTAACCAGTTCATATTTTTCTTTGAAATCTCTTCTTTTTTTTCTTTATTTTTAATTATAAGTTAAAAATGTGACAGCAAAGACAGTGTAAAAAGGCATACTACTGTTATGTTCAACTGCTGTCTCAATAAAAGATATAATAGGAAAAAAAAAGATATTTTTTGAAAAACAGTTTTATTGATTACAAAATACGCTACATCGGATTCATATCGGTATCGGCAGATATCCAAATTTATGATATCGGAATCGGTATCGGACATTAAAAAGTGGTATCGTGCCATCTCTAATAAACAGAAGGGGAAGACGCCGAAGGCTACGTGTGATGTGTGCAGCACTGTCTGGGGAAACAATCAGTGTGTCTTCACGAGGCTACAAGGCGCAAAACTGTCATAAAGTGTAAACAAAAAACAAAGCTAAGTGGAAATAAATGGCATTGCATATTAAAACTATCGATAAGGGCAGGAAATATAAAGCAAACATAAGGACTGAGCAATTCAGGACAAGGGCAGGAGAGCAAGCGCACACGAAGTCTTCTATTTGTAAGATAAGGTGCAAACAGTCTAATGCCCTCACATTCCCATCCAGGCAGAACAGAATCATCACCTGTGTGAACTGCTCAAAGGGAAGCTTCAGTGGAGTGCCTTTTTTGAAACCCATGTTGAACTGTGAAAACCTAGTTCCTCTTTTAAAGTAGGAAAGTGCCATTTAAAAGTTTATTCAGTGGTACAGCAGGGCTCAAGTGTGGCTTTTTTGATTGTTTTGCAACAGGTCAAACTGGCATCCGATACTCAATGAATAATCAGCACAGCTGCTCAATGTGTGCTGATAACTCTACTTCTGGAGATGTTTAAAAGAAAGCCTACACACACACACACACCCGCATGCAGATGAGAGTGTTCATTTGCATGACTTGGAGAGCTTAAGTGCCCTCAGGGTTAATTTTTAGCAAAACAAAGGTCTGTCTAAACAAATGTCCAGTCGATTGTAGCAACAGAGAAAGGAAGTTGTTTGCGTAGCCTTGCCGAGAATCTGAAACACAGTTTTTGCCAGTGCACAGAGCATAAATCTCTGTCAGTGCAGAAACTGTTTTTATTAGCCTCATGTGGTTGGCAGCAACAAGGCATATACGAGAGCTCCGCAGTGGCCTGGCACATATTTTGAATTTAGGTCCATGGATCCCTGATTAGAGATGGGAGTGCATGCCGTTACTACTGCAAGCACATCTACTTCAGCGCAACACAAGTTTGTGCTTGTGTCGAACGTGTGACAGGTAAACATGTGTAAACTCAGAAGTGTGATCAAAAGCGGAGAAAAAGAAACTCAGAAGTGGCAGCATGTGTAAGGGTTTTTGCCGTTTTCGCTACACTTGTTGAAGGTTTCCCATGGAGTCGGTAACCTGAGGGAAACCGGTGATGCCAAAACGCAGGAGTTCCAAAATGAGACAAAGCGTATCCAACAGCAACACAGAGTGAGGGCGTGCCAGATGCACATTTCTGTCATGTTCAGTAATGTGTACAAAATGTCATGCTTACAGCCCTGAATAAACATCATTCAGGTGTTACTTGAAAACTTTACTGCCTGCAGGCCCCAGTTCTCCCACCACATCATCCCACCATCGCTCTCCTACTGCTGCCTCCCAGCCCTTCCCGTACAAGCTGCGCAGATGGTACAGAGCTCCTGTCGAGTGAGCCCGCTGATCGCCTGCAGGATCTCTGCCTTCCCGCTCCTCACTCTTCTCTTGCAGCGAACCAACTGTGTTTGCACCGCAATCTGAAATGGTTACGCCCATTGTCAAGTCTTTGACAAAAAGGTCTCAGAAGAGGGGGAACAACCAGAACCAAAGCAAAACTTGGCTCCAGATCCACATCGGCATCGATCCCCACCAAACACACAGAAAGCCACACTTGGCAGATGAGATGCAATGGGCCAATAAAAATGCTGTTTCACTCCAAGTGGGATCCCGTGGTGTTTCAAAAACTGATCAACAGGAAAAAAAAGAAATGTCATGCATTGTGGATTCTCATTGCGCAACAGCTGTTTTCTCTTGAGTTTATGGGTTTAGAGCGATGCTTTCACTTTTACTTTTCGTGTTTTGATTCATCCATCTTGCGTTTCATTTGCCTTCTACTTTAAAAAGTCAAAGGGCATGCTCGGTGAAAACCAACTAAACATTAAAATCGACTTAAAAGTTAGTGAAGGCCACAGTACAGAAGCAATAATCCGCATCACAGATAAGCACACTGGGAACCGCCTTTTACCTTTAAAGACACATAATAAGAAAACAATATTTTGGCTTTTCTTCCCCCCCAAAAATAAAATAAGCCAATTATTTTCCAGGGAACCACCGATTTATCCTAAAAGATATGAGACTCTTATCTTGCAGTGAGATACCAGGACACCAAGCAGAAGCTAACTGTCACCAAATTCACAGTAATTGCACCCACTGCTAACATTTCACCAACTAGATTTCAGCAGAAACGCCTCTTACAATAAACTGTTTACCACAGAGGTCATGACGGATCATTCTGAGGAGCTGTGCCTAATCAGCGGAGGCTCCATTCATCCTTGTTAACATTCATGTGGGAAGCAGTGAAAGGTAAGAAAAGAAGAACAGAAGCATAAGAAAAAGAGCGCAGAAGAGGAAGGAAAGTCTGCCGCCGACGATGCCAGAAATTCGTGGTATTGCAACATCCCCACCACAATTACAGAGCAAGAACTTATGATTAAGTAAGAAATCCGACTGATTCGACTAAGGAATAAAGACAGTTTGGTTTGCATCTGCACTGAAACTTCTGCTACCACAAATTGAGATCGTGCATAGTCACGACTGTAAAATAACCAAACAAAAAACACTTAAGTGAAAGTGATCACTCACCTGTTTGCTCTTGGGGTGAAAATTGATCTTTAGCAGCTTGACTGCAGTCTGATGCAAGAAGTGTGGGTCCAGCACTCTAACTTTACTGGCGTCACCCAACCAAATTTGAGGAGGGGGTTTCCAAAAGCCTTTCCTGACCTGGCAAAGACAAAAAAACAGACAGGGTGTTTACAGACTGAGAGGGAAAACGGACACAAAGGGGATGAGATTTGCCCTTTTTTGGCAGAATGGAAGCATGCAAGGAGAGACGCATCTAAATCTCCCTCATGTTTGGAGGACACTAAATCGATGTGCAAATTAGCGGGTAATGACCCTGCAACTATTAGCAGCAGGAGGCCGGAGGTGCCGTGGGATACGGAGTGAAGGATGCCTGCAATGGAAACAACATTTAACTCTGGAGAGTGCTGGCACTGCTCAAGTGGAACCTTTTAAGTATTTGTTCCTGATATGCAAGACAGACAAGCTGTAAAACTAAACAGAGTGCGTTCAGTTGAGGCAGAGAGGGGAAAGAACGCAAGAACGAAAGAAAGGGAGATGGCCGTTTGTGCGTAAGACAGCCTGTGTTTGCACGTGGGAGAGTGCATTCTCACACACATCCAGTACCCTCTTCTCATTGTAGAGGATCTCTTTGAGCCACCGTAGATCTTGCTGTTTGAAAGGCACCAGGACCATGAGGGTGTCGGGCTCATTGTCCAGTCCGGGGTTGTAGAAGGCTGACTCAGGATAGAAGAACCTCATGGTGGTCTTGTTCCCCACGTCTTCCTCATAGCCTCTTACCGGGGCATCATTCAACCTGAGGCAGGAATAAAATATGTAAATGTAAAAAATGTAAAAAAGGATTTTCAGAGCTGTTTTAGTCAGGATTTAAATTTTTGCAATTAGAAAAATGAGATTGATGTAAATGAGCATTGCATAACCATTATTCAGTGGATCATGAAATACTGCACTCGCCACCTTCAGCTAGCCTCTCAGAGCTTCAACCGATACAGTTTTTACATAAATGATTTAAGGTCTAATCGCATGTTTAAAGACACTGTAGGTAACATGGCCTTGAGCATTCATCAATTAGGTGATCTTTGCATGCAATCTTCACTGAAATCTGATAATACTCTAGGAGGAGTAACAATTCTTGTAAACCACATAAGCTCATGGGTCCTTCAGCCTGAAGGTGGCAATTCTTGATTTCTTGTGTTTTTGCAGATTTTGCACTTACATGTTGCAGATCATTAAACTAATTTTATCTATTAGACACGGACAACCTGAATAAGTAAATGTGGCGGAGGTGTGGTCCGTGGCTCAGCTGCAGGGGAGGGGTGGTGCAATGAGCTCAAGAGGCAGTGCCAGGGAGGCTGGAGGGACAGGTGAGCATGATGGAAACTAGGGAGGTTTCTCCCTTTTTATATAGTGAGGTCGGAGACCGGAGGGAGAGAGACTGCTGGAAAGCTGTCGGACATGTGTGAGTGTGCCGAATCCAGCGACGATAAACAAGTATTACACAATAAAGTCTGTTAAGCCACATGGAACAGTGTGTCGGTCCTTTTTACAGTACACCATGCAGGTTTTTAGTGATAATTTCATTTAAGTGAAAAGGTTATCCAAACCTGTTATCTTTGTCACACCTTAAAATTTGTTTGATGACCTGAGCAATGTAAATCTGACACAATATTTATGTATGCAAATATGCTTTTTCACAGAACTCTAAGCTGACGCACAAACTCAACAGCTACATCCTTTATCGCCGCAGCACAGATAGTCCATGACCATCTCTTTAGTTTCTGACACATTAATGTGCAACAAGGACAACTTGCAACACTCTTTTTCTGATCAAGGTCCACTCAGCAGAGATGCAATCACTGAGACTTCTGCCAACATAAATATGAGGTGCAGCACAAATAAAACTGGAGAAAACGCACTTCTGTGGTGAGCCAGTGGACAATGGCAGATAAAACATGATTTACCAACATGTCACACCGCAATCAGTCTTATAAATAATAAGAAGTCTTCAAGCTATAATGTTATAGCGTTTAGCTATTGCGCACTAGGCTATTTGTATTGCCCAGGGATTGAACAGTCTAAGAAGTGCACGGTTCTTCACACTGTCTAGTGTAGTAATTCATAAAACCTATTGTTTTATTTATTTAATGTTTGTTCAAAGCATGTCATCAACAACTGGGTTAAATATAAGTTTCCCAAACTTGTATTAAATATTTGCAGCAGCATTAATTTTGGTGTATGTGTAAAGTCGCACCCAGATATGTCGTCTACTGACAGATATTATCTATCACACGATTAAGAGCTGGGGGAAAAAATTAAATAGTTTAAAAATGTTGCCTCTGAACGGCATGACGTTGTTCACAGCCTGAAATTCAACACCTAAATGGTAAATGGCCTGTATTTATATAGCGCTTTAATAGTCCCTAAGGACCCCAAAGCGCTTTACATATCCAGTCATCCACCCATTCACACACACATTCACACACTCACACAGTGAAATACAAAAATATCTGTGTTTCATTACTTAACAAATTATTAATAAAGGAAAAAAAAAATACAACATAACTCTATAGTTGACAAATTCAACAGGACAGTAGCACAGACCGAGAACATTAAATTATTAGCAAGCACTTTGAGAACTTAATTCTCGACAGGCTTTTAAGAAGTCAAGCAGTGTTTCCATGACAGAAAAAAAGCCGGATGACGTCAAAATCTCAGGCATGCATTGAATTCTGAGAGTCAATAACCTGACTTGGCTGGAAAACCATCAGAAGAGAGCGAGAGACGTGAGGGGAGGGAAAGAGGGGGGTTTTGGGGGGGAGTGCATTGCGGCCAGGCCTAATTCTGGCTGTTTGAAAGAGGCTTAAAAAAACTCAGAATGCGGTCGTTCATTCCAAAGCAGTAAAGTCAGACCTGCAAGATGCCTTTGTCCCTGAGTAAACTCAGTGCTTTCTTTTCTGCTTTTAAAGAACCTGATTTGACCCAAACTTAGCCTGAGAGGACGGCTCTGTGTCAGAGTCACGTGGTTATACAGTCTACAGCTAAGTGAATTAAACCCTATTTATAGAGGCTAAGGGAAAAAAGAAACCAACACATTCTCTTTTTTAAAATGCAATAGCAATGAGTCCTAACTGCCTTGAAACATGGAAGTTTAAGTGCTCTCCTTTTAAAACCAACCTTGGACATGCTTTCTTCTGATTGGCTGTGTTTGATAAACAAAAGGGCAGAACAGCAGGTTAGCTGGGTTTCAATCCCTTCAACGAAAAGTGTAGATGACCTCGCTAATGATATCGCCAACAGCACTATCCCTCAACCTGCATGTACATGCACCTATATTTGAAAGTCCTACATCTCCTAATTCGCGAGTTATTGCGCTCGCAAACTTGGGTATCCACCCAACCTGGCTGTCCACCAGGCAGGGTGATGACACTACCCCAAGCCTTTCAAGCTGAGGGGCTAAAGACTGTCAGCAATCAATTATTTAGAGCAGTCTGAAGTCTGAGCTTCTGGCTTAAAGGGATTTAAGCCACATACTGACTTCATTGTTTGAAACTTTTTAATCCAAGCATCCATCTAAATAATTGGATTTAAATATATGGCAGACATTTTCAAACACACTTTAACCCTACTGTTATTGCACAGTACAGCAAATAATTTAATAAAAACCATAATCGGGAAAAATGATTTCACTTTTGTGCGGAGTATGATCATTACTTACCGAATGACCACATCGTATTTATTAATGATGCTTCCCAGGGAGCTGTTTTTAATGGCAAAGCCGTTACCTATGACTACACAGGTTCTGCATTCAAGGCTGTGGAGAAAAACAACACAGGTTCACATTATCAATTAAATGTGGCAAATTTGTCTCCATCAAGGTTTCTCATCAGTCTTAAAATGAACATGTTTTGTTCAGTTACAAACAAAATGGCTCTCTGGAGACGAAAACGTATCATCACTACAGGAACAGCACGCGAGGGCGTTGATTGTTATAGGGAACAGTTATAGAGAGCGTTTTCACAGAACTCTGTGCAACCACGTTAAAAATCAAGTAGAAGGGCACAGTTAGCATGTTAAACAAAGTTCGTGACAGCACAATTAAAAAAAGACGGAACAAGTGTGGCTTGTTTGGAACGTTTGCCAGGAAAAGGCCTCGTCTTTCTAAAAAGAACGTGGCAGCACAGCTTAGGTTTGCAAAGCTGCATTTAAACAAACCACAGGAGCTCTGGGACAATCCTTTGGACAGACGAGAACAACATGGAGATGCTTGGCCATAATGCACAGTGCTACATTTGGCAAAAACCAAATGTAGCACTGTGCCTGCAAACCTCCACGTTGTAAAGAAAAATGGACCAAATTTCCTCCACAACGATGTGACAGGTTTCAAGTAATTGCTGCTAAAGGCGGCTCCGCAAGCTGTTGAGTCATAGGGTGTTTCACAGGACTGCATAGTGTGTATTTGTTGGCACCAATCTTGGCCTACTCTATTTTGAACATGATGGCTTGAACTGATAATAATCAAATAAATTGTAAGATGGTCTAAAAAAGCAAAATGTTATCCATGATTGTGACGTTAAACTGATATGCTTTAGTACTGTTGGCCAAGTTTGCTAAAGTGCGTACAAACTTACTTTTCGATGTTGGCTGGCACGTGATAATTTGCAGTTACAGCAAGCACTTTTAGTAGCAGCAGCTCTGGGAGGAGAAGTGAGAAATGGAGAAGTTCAAAAGTTAACTCCGAACACAGAGCTTGAATTGGTGAAAAAGCTACGGTTCAGCTGTATTAACAGTTTAAGATGTCATCTATTTAATCCCCAGTCCTGGTCCCAGTCAAAACGAGACAAATTTGCTCAAAGTGAGTGGGAAAAGCGGGGATTAATGTACAATGCAAGGTCAACATACCACTGCCCTTAATGCCATAAGGTAATGCCAGATCTGACAGATGCTCCCGCCAAAAGAAATCCTCCATTTTCATAAAGAGCTGCGTCCGTCTGCTAATGCTGCATGAGACATGTCAGAGCAGGATTTATAAGATGATACCACACAGTTTCACTGTACAGATGAGTTATGCTGCCAGAGGCTTTGTGGCTGGGAGAGCAAAGAAAACTGCTTCAAGTTTTTGTCTAAAATATTCAAACCCACACAATAGACAATACCATCTGTTCTGCCAAGCAGTACAGTGTTCAAGCTAGCACATAAAAAAGAAAAAAAAACGGCTTTGTAAACTTAACTGATGCACTAGCGTTACCAAATGTTCTGGTATCCATTAAGCAGGTAAGCCAGCCTCATTATAAGAAAATCACCAATTTACATGATGCCATTCAATAGCAATTTCCCTCATTAAAATCCTCCGCTGGCATTCCTTCGCCATGGAGAGGGGAAAGAAAACAATAATGCTCACAGAGCCTGTGGAGTGAGACAAATGTGGCAGGTTGTAATATGTGAAACAGTTGCTCTTCTGTGCTCGCTCACTCCAGCTGTTTATAACCTACTGTCTTTGACAGTAAGTCTCTCAGGCATTTATTACTCTTGTGTGCCAGCTAGCCCTCTGTAGGAGATCAGGATAAATCTCCGGGCAGGGAGTCTAATTAGAGAAATGTCATTGTAACTGCCTCGCAGGCTTCCTTGTGACTGACTCATGTTCAAATCCAAGAACAACAGACTGGCAACTCTGAACTGAACTGAACTCTTTTTCAGCTACACATCTTAACTCTTCCAAAGGTGAAAGGGCAGACGGTGGAAGGTCGACTGGGCTGAATAAATAAACAGTGACCTTGGATGAGGTTTGGCCAAACCACACATCCCCTTTTACTAATAGAGCAGAGCCAAGAATAAAGGTGAGTAAAT
This sequence comes from Oreochromis niloticus, assembly GCF_001858045.2. NCBI lineage: Eukaryota > Metazoa > Chordata > Actinopteri > Cichliformes > Cichlidae > Oreochromis > Oreochromis niloticus. The sequence goes on from NC_031979.2 coordinate 16,065,612, forward strand.
ATACAGGTCGATAAACTGATAACAGACTAAAAGACAGATAACCCTCAGCATGTTAGAGAAGGTGAAACAGGGATTAGGCTAGATTCTAAACAGATATGTATATGTCATGAGCACGTTGTTAGCCAAAATTAGTTTTTCACATTGACTCCCCCTCTCAGGCTTTTTATAAAGACATTCCACTGGAATGACTGAAACTTACTGTAACCATTATTGAGATGGAAACTCTTTTTTTAAACACAACTGCTGCTTCTTCTCTGTAAAATATGCTTTTCTGTCACGACTGGTACAGAGCAGTCCAGTTTCAAGGAACTTGGCACTTTATGTTCAAATAAAAACACTGGCATGCACCACTCCTTTAATAAGCCAGTTTGCAAAAAAAAAAAAAAAAAAACAGAACACACAGACACGCCATTACTCACTTAAACTTAAGGCTCTCCCATTTCTTCTGGGTTAGCCAGCCACCACACAGCGACTTGCTACTGCTGGGAGACTTGCTGGTGCCTCCATAGCTGAAAGACAGTTGCCACAGCTGGCATGAAAACTATTGCTGAATCCACAAAAATGGAAAGTGGCAGTAATTTAGTCCAAAATGCTCAAAAAGTGCAAAAATTGCTATGTGTGAGGCTTTGGTTGACTAGCAGCTCAGACCACTTTGTGAATAACGTGGGCTGTCTTCTCAGATTTTAGTGACTCAGCACTGGCTGGAAAATCCTGAGAAATGGGTATTACTGTGATTCTGTGACTCAATACCAGAGAAATTAAGCAAGAAAAAAAGACATGTTTGTGTTAGAGTGTGTGTTTGTTTGAGATTACCTCTGAATCAAGGCATATGAACAGTAGAACATGACAAAGGTGACGAAGAACAGGAGAACTGGGAGAAGCCTAGGCCACCATACTGGAGCAGACAAAGACAAAAACAGAAGCAAACATACCAGGGTATAAAAGTAGAGTCAGCTTCTGGCTACACCTGAGAGAAGATATTCAGTCTTCTTCTATGAAAATTATGTTTTTTGCTTTTTCTAACATGCCATTTTGAAACAGGTGTACGGGCAGTGCCAATGAAACCGATTTTCATGCAAATATCACTTTCCAAATTAAGACAAATGCAAAGGCTCATAGGAAACTGTCCATCTGCTAGGATTTATTTTTAACAGCAAAGAGTGAAAATCACAAATTACGATATGATGTTCTCAAAAACAGTTTGAATCCTTTAAATACACCGAAAAAACAGAATGCAGTGACTTGCAAATCTCATAAACGCATATTTTATTCACAACAGAACATATAACAAATGTCTAAACTGAGATATTTTACTTTTAGAGCTCAAAAAGTCAGTGGTACTAAAAAGAAACAGCCGGGGAACATTTTGCAACTAATTAGGTTCATTGACAACATGTTAGTTACATGATTGGGAATAACAAGAGCATCTTAGAGAGGCAGGGTTTCACTAAGTAAAGCTGGGCAGAGGTTCATCAATCTGCAAACAAATCTGTCTACAAACGATTTCTGAAATTTTGAAAGTGTATATACAGGTTTAGGACCAACATACGCTCCAATCCAGACAATGTGTCTTTCAGGAAAGGTTGTGCATATTTTAGCAAGATGACGCTAAACCACATACCACATCTGTTACAACAGCTTCACAGCAGAAGAGTACATGTGCTGAACTGCACTCCGAACCTTTCACCAACTGAAAACATTTGACGCATCACGAAACCGAAAATACAACTAAGGCAAAGAAGAATAGAAACAAGGATACTACGCAGTGGTAAACACAGCTGTGACCCAACTTTTTTTGAACGTGATGCTGCCACCAAATTCAAAATGGCAAATTTCTAAGTTTCACCATTCATTATGTTTTCTATGTTCTATTGTGAATAAAATGTGGGTTTCATTGCGTTCTCTTTTTATTTACATTTTACATAGCACATGTATGGAATGAGGGCTGTATTTGGGTATCGTTTGATATGTTGGACTTGTGTTTATGTGCATTGGGGAGCATTGAAAGTTTTCTATTTGTCTTTTTAACAACATCTCCATTAAATTACTCTAAAGATTGCTGTGCTTGGACTTCCTTCTTTCAGGTCCAGAGGCAAAGCTACACTGTGCAGTACACACAGGGTTTTTTCTTGGTAACAGGACTAATAGCGGGAAGTTTTGGGCAATTTAAGGTGTGATTAAATATTTTAAGCTTCATCTATAACAAGGCAGGGAACAATAAACCCAAGGAACATTAAAAGGAGAGTTTGGGAAGTCATTTAAACCACTGTCTTTCTGAGGGTTAGATAAGGACTCTATTTAATAATAAATTACAGCCAGTAAGTGCTGCACAGCGATTGAAAACAGATAAATATACTTAGCCTGACTCCAGTGGCACTGCTCATAAAAGCAAGTTATGCAAGTTTTAAATAATACGTTGTATATAGTGTTAAGAGTGGTTTAAGTGTAAAAATACATGTAATACATGGAAATTGCTATAAAATTCATTTAAAGCTAAAGTTTTTAAAGTGTAAACAGAAAAGCCAGCGACAGCCTTTGGTAACATTTTACAGTGGTCTGAAAAAGTGTTTCTGCCCTTCTTAAGTTTCTTATTTTTTGCATATTTGTCACACACTTATATGTTTCAGATAATTAAATATTAGAAAAAGATAACCGGAGTCAAAACAAAATGCAGTTTTTAAGCGAGAAAAGTTATCAAAACCTATTTGGACCTGTGTGAAAAAGTAATTAACCCTGCCCCCATGTTAAATTGTGAATTAACTGTGATTAAACACGTTTTTTTGGAAAGCTGAGTTTCACTAAACACACTCAGGCCTGATTACTGGCAGACCTGTTGACTCAAGACATCACTTAAATTAAATCTGTCTGACACAGTGAAGCAGGCTAAAAAAGATCTCAAAAAAGCAACACAACATGCCACGATCTAAAGAAACACCTGAGAAACAAAGTCACTGACATCTATCAGTCTGGAAAATGTTACAAAGCTATTTCTAAGGCTTCAGGATTCCAGTGAACCACGGTGAGAGCCATTACCCACAAATGCAGAAAACTTGGAACGACCAAAAGAGCACATCGATAATTCATCCAGGTCAACAAAAAACCCAGAACAAGATTAACGAACTGTAGGATTCACATGTCTCAGTTAAGGTTCACGATTCAAGAGAGGCACTCTCTTTTGGGAAGTTGGCAGCAGCTAACCGCTTGCAGACTGCAGTTTTCTGAACAGAAGAGATCCATGTACATGCTATTTTTTAATCATCAGTGCTTTAATAAATACACCAAAAGATGAAGAGTTTCGACTGGTAATTCCTGAGGGATCACTTTTTCACACAGGGTGATGTAGGTTTGGATTTTTGTCCCCTTAATAATAGACACCGTCATTTAGAAAAATGGCACTTTGTGTTTACTCGTCTTTGTCTAACATTTCAATTTGTTTGATGATCGGAAACATTTCAGTATGACAAACATACAAAAAGAATGAAATCAGGAAGAGGGCAAACAGTTTTTCACACCACCGTATGCGATCTGTGACTGTAACAGCCAAAACTCTGGGGAAAAAAACTAAAAAAATATGTAAACTAGGACAAAGACCTAGAACACCTTCCTCTGAACAAACACAATTGAAAACAGCAGTTAATCATCAATCCTCTGGCACAACAATTGCAGCAATTTTGATCACTTTCAAACAACAAGGCCTGGACGGCTTTAACTAACACGATCTATATACGGAGTATAGAAAGAATGGTAGTCACTGTTAAAAAAGTTGCAGAATTCTGGTTTGAAGAAGTCTCACGGGTAACCAAATTGTTCTGATGATAAGTGATAATACTGATACATTATACAATATTCAACAAGTATCACAATAAACAACCGCGAATTTAGTGCAAGAGTTAAAAATCCCAATCATCTAATTTGCTGTACACACAGAGAAAATCATAACAAAGATCTTAAGACAATAAGTTAAAAAAAATGCAATAAAAATACAACAACAACAAAAAAACAAAAACAGACAGCAAAAAGACTTACTTTTAGTTGCCTTCTGGGACATCTTCACATGCTCGCCGAGCCTCTCATGACTTCACAATATATGTGATCACCCTAGTAGTAAGTACAGGAAGAAGAAAGCTCAAACATTTGCACGTCTCACTGTCTTTGCTGTAAAAATAACGTACTGGAAATATGATCTGAAAGTGAACTGAGATGAAAACTAAGATCAAAACTAAGAGCATTTTGCAGAAATATGCAAATATTTTCAAACCATTTAGAAAAGGATCACAACACATTTCACAACTACAAGCAACAGTTAAAAATACTTTAATTTAAAATTAAAACACACAACAGTGCCCACTAGCTAAAAGCAAACCTATGCAAATGAGCCTCGAAGTGCTCAATTCAATAAAGTCCAGAGATTTCAAATGTATTGGTAGTGCACAAAGTTATTATAGTTAAAAACAAGTGAAAAAACATTTTAATGAACTAAAAAAACATAAAAATTAGACCTTTGAAAGACTCGTTAGAAAATATAAAACTTTCATAACTCTAACTCTTGTAACGTGGCAGTGTAACTCTTTATAACTCATAACTCTAATACTGCATTTCACAGCTCACAAACTCATCATCTGTTTTAGTTTTCAATGTAGAACAAAGTGAACCACCAACAGGTTTAGGTTAAAAGACCAAAATTACCTGTATGTATGGATGTAAGAGTTACAAAGGTTTTGATAAAACCTATGAAGAGGCAGCGTAAAAATGATACAATGTCAATCACTTTGATGGACTTCTCAAATCCAGAACCTGTCTCACTACTCTTAATGCAGTTCTCAAATCAGTAACTCATTTCCCCCCACTCATTTGCGTTTCTCGTTATTTTTATCTAGATATACTTTGCAACTAAAGATATATGTGTTATTATGATGACACACTTCTTATGTGAATCTCGCAACTTTTAAAAACAGCTACAGAACTGTAGATGCTGTAGATACTTTATTTCCTTATATATTTTTTCTCAATTGTTTTAGTGCGATTCTTACATCAGAAACATCATTCTCACCACTCTCCGTGCAGTTTTGAAAGTTATATAGTTGAGCTTTTTCCAAATGGTTTTATGCTTTTATTAAAAGGCACCTGAAGGACTTTCAGACCATGAGGAACTAAATGTAAATGTGTTTTACTCTCTGATCATGAATCGCTTTGGAAAAGACTGTCTGACGGGGTTAAGGTGATGATTAGGGCTAAGGTTAGGGTAAGGGCTGGAATAGAGGGCTGGAGTGTGTGTTACCGCGGCGAGCGGCATTCTATCGGATTCAAATGAGAATCCGGAGCGTATCATAAGGACGTCAAAGGGTACCTTTCGCGTTACTATGAGATGCCTCGGGACGTGACAAATCGTCGGTATGTTACGCATTGGGAAAGAGAATGCTCTGGTCTGGAGAAAACCAGGCACCGTTCATCACCGCGGCAATGCCATCCTTACAGTGAAGCATGGTGGTGGCAGCATCATGCTGTGGGGATGTTTTTCAGCGCCAGGAACTAGGAGAATAGTGAGGGTAGAGGGAAAAATGAATGCAGCAATGTACAGAAACATCCTTCATGATAACCTCCTCTACAGTGATCTTGATCTCAGAGTGTGGTAAAGGTTCATTTTGCAATAGGACAATGACCTGAAGCACACAGCCAAGATAAGAAAGTATACAAAAGCAGTAAAAACTAAGTGAAAAACTATAAGAGGACCATGTTGGATTCATAATAAACTGGTCACTGAACTGAAGGATATAGTGTCAGTTTTAGCACTTTGTGCTTGATTCAGCAATGCTTTGGTGAAGATTCACCCCCTTAGATTTACGTCAAAGCTATACATCTGACCTTTTACTACCTAATGCACATCTTATCTATTATCTGATTTGTGACAGAGGCCAGAGTCCTTCAGAAACCGTTATCACGCCTGACCACGGTTCAGAATCAGCGGAAGGAGTGCAAAGCAGAGTGTCTATTTTAGGATACGCATGAGTGCACATGCATTTGCAACACTGCATTAACAGTAATATAATACTGGTACAAATTTCTTAACACTACCACAGCGGTGCTCTGCAGATTGTACTTTCGCAATAGACTGTAGGCCAGTCAGGGCGCTTACTGTAAAAAAAATTGTTATCTCCCAACATGAAATTTAATATAATGCTGCTGCCAGCTGAATCAGGGAGGAGTTATATAGGAGTGTGTGTGTGTTTATCCAGAGCTGGATATGAAGCTCGGCTGTGTTATTGTTCAGGAAAACACAAAAGAACCTAAGAATGTGGACAGGAGCACGCTTGTAATGCAACTGTATTTTCTTTCATAAAACACAGCTATTTTGTTTTCTCCTCTCCGCCTCGCTGTGGTCTCCTGCTGTCCGCAGAATTACAGGATGAACATGTTGTGTGCTTGCACTCATTGTTGTGCTGGACTGTTGTGCAGTCTACCATTATGAGCCATTTGTTTGCTTCAGATGTTTTGCTTAAATGAACTCAGTTACTCTCTGAACAGATTGATTTGCTAGTTCAGACGTGAACTAAAAGCTGCTTCCCCTTTTCCTTACGTGCTAACCCTGCAACTATTTCAACAGTTTGTTTGGCAGTCTAGCCATAGTTACAAAAAAACAAAAAGACTTCCAAAGTTAAAGTTGAACGGATCTTGCAGATATTACAATGACGTCAGACCAAGGCACTTCCTAAACACTGTCTGGGTGTCACTGTTAGACTTTCTAGCAAGAGAATGTCTGAGTTCAAGAATTATTTTAGCATAAAAGGAAACAAACTAAAGCTTTCAACTCACAACCTCACGCTTTTGGGCTCTGCACTATCCTACTAAGCTGATTAACTTGATGTTTATGTGATGGCATTCCTGTGTTTTTGCTGTTGACATCGCAGACAGAGAGGAGATAACTGTAACTGTAATAGCCCTATGTGTTACGTTCACTGCGGACTTTCTGACAGAGCGCTCCACAGGGCCGTGTAGCATTACCTCTGCTTCTTACTCTGCTGACTCGTGACTGTGCTAAGTCACACAACCTCAGCCACATCATGAAGTTCACTGATGACACAACTGTGCAGGAGACGATAAGCAGCAATGATGAGTCAGCATAAATCCCACCCTCGCTCATCATCAACGGCTCTGCTGTGGAGATGGTTTGGACCACCAAGTTCCTTGCACATAACTGAAGAACTCCTTATCAAAGATAGTCCAGCAGAGAGTAAACTTTGTGATACAGCTGAAGAGAGGAAGCTTCCCTTCTCACAACCTCACTACATTCTGTTCTGGCTAAGGGTATGTTCTGGCGCTCAAAGCAGAGAAGTACAGCTTTTGTGCAATCTTTGAAATCCACAAAACTCTCTTACAAACTCCTACAAACAGCTAGAAGCATGCTACTTTTGTGCTCACTGCAAATTAAACATTTTAATTGATCCTTTATTGAGATCAAATTGTCCGGATCAGCTAAGTTGCCACTTTAGTGACATTTTCAGTGACACAGTTACATTTTTCACACATCTAATTCAAAAATGGAAACACTGCTGCATGGCACAGTAACAGAAATTTGGGCATGCGAGACCTTATATCCCCCCACCCCCAACCACCATTTGTCTTATTTACACTATCTCCATGTGTGCACTGTAGTCCAATTTGTTTGTTCATGGCTGAGACGACAGTAACGTTATTTTGACTTGAAATAGAATTCACATGGGCAAAACATAAAATAGCTTAATAGTGTTGCTTCACTTAAAAACAAGTAATACTAGTCTGTGTATGAGGAAAAGAAGTTGTGGGCCAAGAAGATGCGGTCTTACCCGACCGCTATTCTACATGGAAACAAGATCAACGTCAAAGTCATAGGTGACCAGTTTTGATCCGTGTACTACACTTTCCTGATTTGCCAAAACATTTTCAGATTTTGCACGTTTTCTTAGTTTTCTTGTAAGATGAATAACTTTGGTATTGCACAGCTCGTCATGCAAAAAACATATTTCAAATGTCAGTCTAGGCTCTGAAATATGTTTTGCTTCCTATAGGCTGATAAATAATCACATTGCTGTAAAGATAATAGTACTCAAAAGTTGCATCTAATTATTGTAACTAACTTTTTAATGCACCATCATTACACGTTCTCCTAACAAACTTCCTTATTAACGCTTGCACACTGATCACTAAATGAAACAAAGCTCCTCATGAAGCTGAACAAACAGGACATCTTACCTTTTTCCTCTTTCATTTCAAAAGGCTGGGTCCTCAGTGGTTCCTATGTAATCAGTCTGGGATTTTCCCTGCAGTAAAATGAAACTGCGATCAGTCATATGAAGGCAAACGGAGAAAACTAACTAAAACTAGTCCAAACTACCTAAAGAACCCATGTCAAAATTCCAGCTATGAAGAGAAAGTAAGCAAACTAAATGAGAAACATGGATAGCAAATTACTGTATTGCTGTGGGATGAATGAACTATAGATGCATTATTAAATAATATAAAGTCTAAGAGCCAGTTTGTTAGATGCCTACATATACCTATAACCACCCGTTTCCATCAAAATCATCTCAAAAATATCATCTCCACCTTCCTGAACATGAAACAGTTCCAAGACCTAGACATCCATAGCTTGACAATATGTAAAGAACAATGGGGACAAGTGTTTTTCATAGACACCACACACAACATAAAAGCTGAGCAGCACAATAGCTGTCTGTGTGAGATACAGTCTAGGGGAAGGGTGGAGCGATGGCAGAGTGGAGAGATAGGCTGACTGGCACTGAAATAAAACCTCCACAGGATGTTAAGGACAAACAGAGCAGAGCCAGAGGAAGATTTAGTCCTATCAGAAATGCCCTTCACCACAGATGTTCTTAAAGTATCACTGTAAGTCTAATAATGGATCAGGAAAGAAATGCAGACAGACCACTTAAGAGGCCGGTCACACACTGCAGTGATTATAGATGAGTCAGGCAGCTACCACGGAAAAGCACAGGGGAAGTAATTCCAGCAACAGTACTCCATGGGAAATTTGTTGCCAGTGATGTATTGGTTTAAACTGTTTCCACCCAAATTCTCAAGGAAAGTGAGGGCTGGCACAGCAATACTTATCATTAATACTTAAGCTAATGTGATCACTGGTTAAGATAACTGCAACATATGTGCTCTGTATTTAAGTAATTACTGTGTTACAGGTATTGTGAGTAAGAATATGATCAACAGTCATTTCCCTCACTGTTTGCCCTGTGCGTTCAATTTGAACATTTGTGAGAACATGTCTTCATACAGCCATCACCATGATGTCCTTGTACCCCAGGGGGGATTCCACTGGGTTTGTCATTTTTATACTTTAGCGAACAGATCCCAGTAACTACAATAAACTTACAAAATGTAACTGGATCTGACAATTAAAATATATATTGTAATTTCACCATCATGTCGTGGCGCTCTGTTGGGTAAAAAAAAACAGAGAGCTACAGTTTTTAATGCAATATTTGAAATCCACAAAACTCAAAAAGTGTTTTAACATACACTGAGGAAAGACTCCTACCAACAGCTAGAAGCAAGCGATCTGTATACATGGCAGCAGTAAGCATACTATTTATGCTCTTTTATGCTCACTGTAGAGTAAGCATTCTGAGTGATAGATGATAAATATCAAATTGTCTGGATGGGCTAAGTTGCCACATCAGTGACATTATCATAATTTCACCATAGGAAAGGGCTACACCCTTTCCTATGGTGGCTCTGTTTTCACGGTTACCATTGATGCCTCACATTTGCATGATCTTTTCTTATAAAAGTTATTACGTGAGAGTCAGCCCTTACAGCCTTGTAAACGTAACCTCTTTAGGCTCTCTTTACACTCCCTTGATTTTATGTTTACAGCAGCCTGAGCAAAGACTTTAAAAAATATATGAGATTCAGTGACCATTACTAACAGACTAGAGAAGATAAGCAGGAAAGAAACTAAACAATTTCTTCATTGTCCTCCTCTTTGCCACCCCTCCAGCTGGTGACACCCTAGGTTTATACATCGTTAGGCAAACCAAAAATTAAACGGTTGCAAGTTTCCATTTTACAGTTTCAATTTCACTAACTTGGCTTCTAGACCTAATCATAGGTATAAATTAAAAGAAAGTACATTGTAATTACATATTATGTGAAATTGACAGTTTAAGAGTTATTCTTAAATACCAGGCCTCACATTTATACATTTATGGTTATTATGGGGAAAACACGGTCAGCGGGAAGATAAAAAATTGTTCAAAATGGCCTTTACCCTCTAAAATCCTTTTCAAATAACAGGTTATTTCCCTCAACCTCTAATACTAAGGAAACAGACACATGTGTGCTCTGCTCACAATAGAAAATTACATTTAAAACACATAATCCCAGAACTTAATCCAGTCAAAAGCGTTGAATCTGGTGCCTATTTGTAACATTTTTTATACAGAAATGCTAAAAAAAACAGAGGCTTTAATCAAGTTTTTCTTGTTGATTTTTGAGGCACCTGCATGAGGAGGGCACCTTCTGGGAAACAGTGCATGGAATTTAGTAACTGAGGCAAGGTAGTGATGTGGCAGTCACAAGACGGGTGATTTTGATCCCTGGAAGTGTTTTTTCTCAAATGTCCAGATACTCTTTTCTTCAGCTCTGACACTGCAAGAATCCAGACTACCTGCTGACTTAGACGACCTGTTCATTCTTGTAGTGAAACCTTTTGAAATGTCTTTTTTTCTTTTTGTCCTTAACCTTTTTTTTTTACCCATTATCATGAGTTATTTTGCTAATTTTAGACAATCTCAGAGTTGTCTAAGTGGACAGAACATGTATTATTTCAAGATCATTCCCTGGAAGTCCAGTTGCAGTCATTACAGGTGTGTAGGTTTTCCTCCACTGTCCAAAATGGCGACCGTTCAGTTCACTTTTTTCTTTTTTTTTAGATTGGGGGAGGATGACTAAGTTATAGGAAGCAATGGTTTTGTTGGTGTAGCAATTTTCGTTTATTGACTCGGAAACTGTGGAGTCAGTCTCATCACTAGTAATAAACTTTTACATGAAGGCTGGATTGTACAACAGTGCAGACACTCTAATAAAGTAATCAGAAGCTATAAAAAATAAAATTCAGCAGCTGAAAATGGTGACGATGTGCACCCTGAGGAAGTGGCCAAATTTATATCAAGTAAGGTTTTTAATTAGGTAAAGATATTGAAGCATGGGATAAAAAGGAATGACTAAACGGTTGCAGAAAAAAATAGAAGCTAAAATAGAAGCAACAGTTAACAAAACAGCTGGTTGAAGTAATTACCAAAAATGTAAAAATGAATAAATGAATAAAAATAGAGAATACATGCATTCATGACATAGCTAAATGTGGATAAGCAGCTTAGGAAGTTAGCTAAAAGAAATTCAAATAGTTACAATAACTAGTTGGTGTAATGGGTAAATGGTTGTAATTCTAAAAGAATGAATATAAACAGTTTTATTACGTAAGCTTCAACTGTTGCAACCTAAATGGCTTTATGATTGATTTTTGTTCATGCTGTGATCTACCCATCCTGTGTCTCAACAATCAAAAAAAAATGGATAAGTACATTTTTCTTCTAGTTGTTTCAAGTGGTAACATGTTTCAAAAGTAGGGATGGGTATTGATAAGATTTTCACGATTCCGATTCCATTTTCGATTCTGTTTAACGATTCGATTCTTTATCGATTCTCTTATCGATTCTTTTTAAAAAAGGAGAACACTAAGGTCGATTAGCTTAGAACTTTGTTTTATATCTTCTCTTTGAACAAGATAGAAATTTAGGAGTAACATGGCCTTACGAACCCAACAGTGAGCTCTTAAGAGATCCACAGCCTACGGCTCTTCAATGGGGTGTCACAGGGTCCCCGGGGAAAATTGTAAACGTAAAATAATAAAATAAATATTCTTCTGTAGCAATAACAAAGTATAACATAAATTATTCTGTAGCAATTACACAAGAATATCCAGTAATGTCCCTGCCTACAATTAAACACATTCACTTACCGAAAATCGGGGGCATCTGCTGTGGCAAATGGGTGCAAGCCTTTGACCACAAACTTAGTCACTGCTCGGTGACATTCGTCTATCTTGGCCTGAAAGGAGACGCTAACGGTAGACTGCAGCGAGAACTGCCAGCATCTGAGCCAGCCAGACTCTGTCTCTCTCATCATGGTCACCTAAATGCAGCGCACAGTAATGGCAGGTTTTGTACTAAGGCAGATCGCGCTAACATAATATGCACTGTTAGTTGATTATTTACCTGCCGCATTAACGGGAGAGGACGTGCAAACGTTACCGCTGCTGCTGGGTTGAGATTCACGAGTCCGGAGCGGAATTAAAAACGCGACATTCATTTAAGGTTATCGCGTGTTTTGTGAGCAAATGCTTTTGCATATTCGTAGTGTTTCCTCCTTTAAATGAAATATCTACTTTGCAAGTATTGCAAGTTGCCCCGGTGTCATCCGTTCACGTAAAGTATAACCAAACTTTTGAGCGTTTGAGCCGCTTAGGCGCCGTGTTTCCTGCCAGGTAAATGACGCTCCGCAACGTGGCGACGTCTTTCGGGGAGACTGGAATCGATAAGGGAATCGTTTGCAAAAATGGCAAACAATTCCAAGGAATTGAAACAGTGGGAACCGGTTCTCAACAAGAACCGGGTTTCGATACCCATCCCTATTCAAAAGACCTCTAAAGTTTTCCGTTTCGATCTGTTGCTTTAACAGCAATGGCACAAAGGAATATTGGAAGTAAAGCATTCAGATATTTGAAGTAAATACTTTGGTGTTGTCCTCTGTTTGTCAGTGTGCTGTAGCCTTGGAACATGAGGAAGTACCTCCATAACAGGAACTTCTTCAAGGCTGCATGTTGGCTCACACCGAGAAATCGAATTGTAAATATACAAAAGCCACAAGAAAGTCTTCCTAACTTTCTCAGACAGAAAAAAACAATTGTGAGTTATGATGTGTGTTTTTATGCTTAAAATTAGAGTAATTGATATGCTGTAAACACCATGTGTGTGTGTGTGTGTGTGTGTGTGTGTGTGTGTGTGTGTGTGTGTGTGCTTTTGGAAATGAATTAGGTCTTTATTGTTTTATTAAAAGATAAAATGTGTTCAACTTTTATTTCTGGCAGCAGCTGTCCATTTCCAGCTTCATTGACCTTCCAATCTCCCAATTCACTACACAGTTTGACATCTGCAGGCAATTATTTACACATATTATCTCCACCGTGTGAAGAACAGGCAAGAAGGCATCTGCATGCTGTACTCTTCTGCACGTATACAATAAAAAAAAAAAAGTATTTCCATGGTGACATGGCTACTAAGTGTTGTACACAAACAACAAATTTAATTGCATCAAGAAGGTAAAGAGATACCAGATGAGACAAATGGGAGCAGCTGCGTAAAATTAGGCCTTTTAGACTTGCATAAGAACGACTTACAAAATTTCATAAGCTCTAAATGCATATCTCATTTGTTTACGTTTTTCGTGTGTTGACCCTGGGATAGTGTACAGTGTTTGGAAGGGTAACGTGGGAGACTTAATCTGAGTGTTGAGGAGTAAACGGAAAATATTCAATCTGAAAGTGAACCAAGATATGCTGTAATTAATGAGGTATTTAATCTGTCGTTTCTCCTACAACCACTCCTACAAAATCTGTGAAAACCTCCTCGAGCTCTCCAGTGGGCTTGCAGAGTCAGAGAATGATTAGGTTTGCCTGACATCAATGTTTTGAAGGCAGATGTGCGCTTATAATATTTTTCGAGCCCGGCTAACTGATTCAAGCAGAAATGAGTCAGTACTGCAGAGACCATATCATGTGTTTAATGATTAGCTTCAAGTTGCCACATACATAATGTCATTCATCTCCATTAAATCTGATCTCAAAAACTAAAAACGTTTCTAATGAAGCCGCTGCCATGAATGAGACTAAACACAGGACATCAGGGACACAGCACTTTGTTTGCATATAATAAAATATGCTTTTTAAATACATTTTCCATTCCCATCTAATTGTCATTCCCAACTAATCCTACATACTCTTTCAGAAGCTGTTCCAGCCAATCTAAAATTCAGCCATGCCTAAACTACCAAGGTAACTGAACAGGAAAAAAATGGAAAAGGGAAGTGTAACAGGAATGGATCAGTAATCCATTTAAAGCTACTCTCACCTGCTGCCTTAGTGACAGGAGGCTGCCACAGTGGGTAGCTGAACATGACGCAAGCTTCTACCGAATTTAGTTTGTAAAATCCCATATAAGTGCATAAAAAACCTTATCAGTCACCTGTTTGAATGCAGTCAAATATTTGACTCCAAGGTTATTATGGCAAAGATTAAAGAGGATGAATACAGATACATCTCCAAAAACACCTTTCATAAAAAGGTGCAGTCATTTATATTTCCTATTGCAAGTTTTATGCATTAACTTTTACGACATGACATTGTCTGTCTTGGACCACACCAGGTGGGAACAAGGATGTCATTCACTGAGAGGCTGTCGTCAAAGTAGAGATGTGCAACTCTGATGCAGACTGATATACTAATGTTAAGATTTCAGGAGAATTTGTGCTCTGTACATATGCATATTTAGATTGTTAAAATACATTCACAAATGTATCATAATTTCATAAATATTTGTCCGTTATTTGAAAGATTGAACTGTCAAATTCAAATGTAATACTATGGAAAAAATATATAAAATGATTCTTATAAACTTTTTTCACATCAAATGCTTAGGGCGATCGTGGCTCAAGAGTTGGCAGTTCGTCTTAAGGTTGCCGGTTCGAGCCCCGGCTCGGACAGTCTCGGTCGTTGTGTCCTTGGCCAAGATACTTCACCTACCACCTAATAGTGTTGGCCAGAGGGGCCGATGGCGCGATATGGCCGCCTCGCTTCTGTTAGTCTGCCCCAGAGCAGCTGTGGCTACAAGCTTGCCTCCACCAGTGTGAATGTGAGAGTGAATGAATAGTAAAGCGCTTTGAGGGTCTTGAAAAGCGCTATATACATGCAATCCATTATTGTTATTTAAACCAACTGTTAACTGTATATTTCTGTACATTATTCATATTGCCGCATTCATTGACCTTGTTTATAGGTAATTTCATTGTTTAATCACATTAACATGTTCCTAATTTAATGTTTAAAAGCACTTGAAAAAGGCAAAATCCCATGTAAAATTAGGGCAACAAACTTGTCATTACTGAAAATAACCGTATTTTCATGAGAAAGTTATTTTCTGTTATTTTCTGGTATTATTTTGGCGCCCCAGCTGCCGGAATATTACTGGTTTTTTAGGATTTATTTTTTAACAGTGCAGCATTTTAACCAATATGTTTGCTACTAATCCAAAATCCACAAGCGGCCCCTTCACGTCAGCAACCCCCAAAAATAAGTCAATAGGACTTTGATCACAATGATGACCACAAAAGTACGTTTGTTGACCAGAGTAAACGCCACAAAGGACAAAACAGGCATTTGCTGGAAAAAGATTACGAGTCATCACTGGGTGAAACAGAAAAGGAAAAACAAACA
This sequence comes from Oreochromis niloticus, assembly GCF_001858045.2. Classification (NCBI taxonomy): domain Eukaryota; kingdom Metazoa; phylum Chordata; class Actinopteri; order Cichliformes; family Cichlidae; genus Oreochromis; species Oreochromis niloticus. The sequence goes on from NC_031979.2 coordinate 16,081,168, forward strand.
CTGGGACTTTACTTTGAAACTTTGCATAGCTGTAATGTTACTGGGAAGCTACACGTCTAAAACAAGCTGAAACAGGGAGGCAGATAATCAGGAGACGTCGATCTCCTCCATGGTGCCCGGATCTCAATTTATCAGCTCTAACCAAAAGTATGTCTGTCGCTGCCTGCTTTTGTTTTTTTCCACCAAGAATCTTGGCTCTTGCTATACCAGACTTAAATTCCACTTCAAGTTAGATTCAATGTGACTGATTGCAGGGAACACAACAGCTGTCTTCGGCTGAATTATTTCAGTGAGACATGTCATTCTCATGCACTAAACGGTTTCCTGTCTACATCCGCTGCCAGCACTAAAAGGACAGCATCACACAGAGTGGACTCGTGCCAGCCAAATTCAATCTTGTGATCCATAATAACTCAGCTCCAATAGGTCTGGGGTATTTTTAAGCCTCACAAAACTCACACACACACACATACACATAGCTCGCTTGCCCAAAAGGGGGGCTTAAATGCCCTCACTTACCAGCAGCGCTGTCGGACAGATGGGATTAAATCGGCGGAGAGCGACCCTGTTCAGAACTGCAACCAAGTTCACGTTGCTTTTGGTGGCATTCCATGCATGAGAAAACAACAAACCCCTCAGCCTACCGCTAAGACACGCCGACAGAACCTATGAGGGCGTTAACGCTTATCTGCTGTGACGATGCAACGCTCCACCGGACGCGCAAAACCACGGAGTTTACCTCTCCTCCCTGTTATGAACTCGTTTCTGACATAGCGGTTAACATAGCGCCTTTAACAGCGGACACCCCTTCACCCTTTCACCCCCCCGGTGCAGAAACGCATGCGCAATGTGGGGTACGCGCACTGGTCGCTAAGGAGGGTTTACTGACTGCAAAAACCGGGCAAGTAAAATCTTGTGTGCGGGCGCAGCAGCAAGTAGGAGTCTTCAAAGTGCCCCGTTCAAAATTTACAGCTCATCACGATCATTTGACTTATGCCTCGTAAATCCGCCTCAAACTGGACTTTTATTCCAGAGGGAGCAACATCTGGAAAGGCTTTGCAGCTGGCTGTGATTTAAAAAAAAAAAAAAAAAACTCTAAATGCAGCTGATACAGGAAATGCATTCTGAACTGCCCCCCCCCAAAAAAAAAAAAAATCACAACAACAACAGTTGCCGCAAGGCATTTGATATTGTAAGGACCCTACAATATACAAGCATTTGGCGACAGTGGGGAGGAAGAGCTCCCTCTTAATAGGAAAAAACCTCCAACAACACAACTGGCTCAGGAAGAGTCAATATTTAATTATGTATAATGATTAATTGCATTAATGATGTATAAGCACACAGAAAGTGAAAGGAAATTACTGAAGAAGAAGCACTCAGGGCATCATGGGAATTTCCCACCAGACGAAACCTTTGTAACTAAATGGTGGTTCAGGTTCACCAAATCCAGCCCTAACAATGAACCCCATCAAAGCCTTACCTTTCAAGTAAAGAGAGTGTCTGTTTCCCACATTCAAACTGAGAGTTGAAGTATCTTTTTTTCACAGCACTTTAAATTGATCATATTTAAAACTCAATAATTAATTAATGGCACTAATCCTTTGAGCAGTCTTTTAGGAATGGAGTTTAAAAGACACAGTGGAAGAAATTATTGAAGTTAACTCAGAAACATTGAAAAGGGTGAAAAAGTTTTATCAAAGTTGTCTGTGGAACAGCTGTGAATAATTTTCTAATGGTTAAAATCTTATTTGTAGATTACTGAAGTCATTACTAGTTAAAAATACTTGGCTCAGCAGGACTCTGATTCTTTGCCAGCCTGGATGCCATGCTGAAGAGAACCCTGGGGTTGACTGATTGCAAAGATGCCAGTTTTCCTCTATCTACTATACATATCTGTTGTGATATTAATAGCTATTTTAGGATATTTAGCATGTTGCTCTCAGTCACGCGAGATAGTGCATTCTGACCAAATTCAAATTTCAGTTCACTTTTCCCGTCTTTACTTTCACAGCAAGAAACACCCGTCAGTGTCAAGCTTTGTCCTTAAGCCTACATTTCTGCTTTTAATAAGCGTCGTGGCACAGAAGCATTTCTTTCTTTTTTTTAACACAAGCAGAAGCGTGTCAATGGAAAGTTTTGCGTCTTGGCTGCCTTTGCAGTTCATTAATAATGAACTTTGATCCAGGCAGTTTCGGACACATCCAAATACCACGGATGCATGAATGTACAGTGATTCAATTCAATATTTTGAAGCCTCTACGCTGACGCACACTGCACATAGTTATAAATGGACTTTTTGTGAGACACTGTTTACTACTTTGTGATATGAAACACAATTTCAAGTGAAACTGTACTTGCACAAGCTACCAGTTCATAATGGTAATCATTCAAGGAGAATGATTTTCCAGTCACTGATGATGTGATCATGGATTTGAAATAACCTATCCCATGTACCATGCATTCCTAGGAAGTTGTTTAGTAGCGACAAAAGACACACCCAAACACTGAGTTTCCAGGGGAGGTTACTCCGTTGGGAAGACAAATAACATTTATTATGGTGCAAGGTCCTCTCTTCTGCCCTTCTTCTTCTCAAAACAACATCTGGAAATTAGTTAATTAGTAACAAAAATTCTTATATCAGCTAGACATGACTTAGATGAGTCAAAGATCTGATACTATATATCTGTTGTTTCTGTGAAAGAGATATCAAGCAAATACTGGGAAATATTACATAATATAATGACAGGCACTATCTTTTGAAATTGTTTTGTTCGAGTAGTAGGACACTTGATTCTCACTCTCACCAACAAAAGTTGAGATGGCCTCATATATCCTATACAGGTTGATTCCACCTGTGGGGTAAAATTGATAGAGCTGGTGTTGAAGGGCACTACCTGATGAACTTGTCTTCTCATTTCTCCCAGAGATACCAACATTTAAAGAGGCCTATTTTTAGATTTGTAAGTGACAGCGTGGTGTAGTCTGCTATAAGTAACAGACTAAAACATAAAAAAGAAAAGATCAGAGCTTCTGTTGGGTTTCTAGTTGGTTTATACCAGTTTTTCTTTAGAAAACTGATAATGCCTTATTTTGTTTGTATGTTTTTTAAAACACAGATCTTTAATTATGTAGATTTGAGAAACTACAGTCTAAACGTCTTCTATATCTCTTGGCAACTAACATGTTTTGCGCAAATGTAAACTTTGAGATTACATGTTTCCTGGCTCTGGATGAAGGGCAATGTTGGGGTTCTGTAAATGGAAGCGTCGCTCCTTTACGAGCTTATTCATCCAGTTCCATTATCAAATTAAGAGCGTTATTAATCATGCCTAAGATAGATGCTGTGCAATCTTTCTTAAGTGGATGTCAGAATTATTTCCCCAATAAGAACACACTAACAAACGGGATCCTGTATTAGACTTTTAAATTTTATGTAGAAGACGTATCTGCAAAAAAGCCTTTTCTTTCTTTATTGTCTCACATTTGGGAAAGGGTATAGTAAAATCATAAACACAGAAATGAGCCAAAAGTTCGGTATAAAAGTATAAAAGTGCAATAAAACAATGTGAGGGGCATAAAACATTAAAAACATTCATGTTTTAAATGTAATGCTGCTGGTAAAAAAATAAAACAATTAAAAAGGAAAAACACAGTGGCAGATAAGTTAATGAATTACAGTGTTCATTTTATGTGTATTTGACTTTAATTGAATTCAGTTTTTTATATAGCGTCAAATCACAACAACAGTTGCCTCAAAACGCTGTATATTTTAGGGTAAAAACCCCACAGTAAACCCCAACAATCAGATATCCCCCACTTTGAGCAAGCATTTTGACAGTGGGAAGGAACGAAAGACTTCCATCTTTTATTTTGTCTATAAAGCTACTGTGCTGTAAGTGATTCTCATACCAGTTACATTGAATCCATGAAAATGTTTATCTATATCCTCCTCTCCTTTATGTAACTCAGCTGTTTCATCACTGTAGCACAGCCAGCTGAACTCACTCATCACAGGTAGAAAGGTCCAGATTGGTGCCAACGCATACTGTACAGACCACCATGTGGACTTAAAGCTCAATGCTCTCCCACCGATAGATCTAGTGATCTAAAACACACAGCTTGCTATTCAGAGACCTAAACTCTGTGCTCTCCTTTATTTCTTGCTTGGTGTTGAAATTTGCGGGATGATGACACACAACTTGCATGTTTTGGGGGCTTTTCCACACCAAACCACAAATCACTGTTTTCAGTTTTAGTCTTTAGACAGGTGGAGGAGCATTTAGTCATTTACCAGTATTAGTCATCAAAAACCAAAAATGTTTCCTTCCACTTACCCAACAATTCAAGGTCAATTTGGGGTCAAGGATATGACATCTTGAGTCTATCACAGCTCTAATGATTAAAAGGGTGGGGTACATCCTTTACACAGATAAGCATTTCCACTCACATTAACACCTATGAACTGACAAAGGCACAGTGAAACCATGCACACTCCCAATAAGAACACACAGGCAAATATGATCCTATTTTAAGCTCTCCAATTTTAGAGATCCTAAAATAGGTCTGGTGGATTAGAACACAGGGTACCCATGTCTGTGAGGCAACAGTATAAACCACTGCCCTGCAGTGTCACATGCCAATCTAATCAAATCATGTTTTGTCTTTATAAACAAAGGAAACCGTTTATATTTTTGGCAACATTTATACTCTCCTGAAGCAAGGCCCTTTATAAACAACATGCCTTATTCACCTATTCACAGCCAGTTATACAAGTACTAGTTCTATGCAGAACTGCTTGCTATCTAACATTCACACACATTCATACCCCGAGGGATGCATCACAGAGCAACTTAGGGTTATTATCTTGCCCAAGGATATTTGCCATGTAAACAGCAGCAGGTAGGGATCAAACCACCAACCAATTAGTAGATGATCTGCTCTGCCTCCTGAGCTACAGGACATTTTTCTTTTAAAAGCTTTTAAAGGCACAGTCAGTCATTATTTTAGTTTATTTAATTAAAAAAAAAATACTGTACTCATAAATATACTACTCACTTCAAGCCCTATCACCTGAACCAAAGTCAGGGCTCTTACGCACAAAAGAATACATAAAAATGCTTATATATTCAGAATATTGTCACAATTACTTAGTGTCAGAAGATTAGACATCTGGAATCCTGACAATGAAGCAGCTAAACAGCAACACCTGGTTATAAGCTAAGATTATGACACCTAATGTTAGGCTAGAGTGTCCTAAAACTATACTTCCTCTCTGATAAACAGCTTGATTACATTCTCACATTGATTGAGAGTTCATGTCCAAGTCCAACAATGCTGTGCCTTAACGTTAGCAAACACGGCACAGCAGAGCACAGCATGAGAAAACAGAATTCAGCTTACATTCTGCAATTTGCTGACATTCATTATTGATCATGATCAGAGCATTTATAGGGCCACGGTTCGTTAGTTTAGCTTGCTTTTTACATTACTTATGTGAAATGTGACACGTGTTTTGTCTGACGTTAACAGTCATTCACATAACTACGTCTGAATGTGTGTGTGTGTCCGTACGCATGCTCAAGGATTTGGTAACAACAAAGGCTTCATACAACATCTGTTCCTTTTAGAGATTAGTCTCAATTTTTATGTTGCAACGTTGGTTTGGCACAAAAGAGCCGATTATAAGGGATCTCTGTTTGCAGCGCTAAAAGTCTGCTGTTGTTTAGGGGGTTGGGAAAGAGTGAGGATGATATAGTGTTTAATAAAAAAAACAGAACACGTGGTACTTCTCCAGTGCAAACGATTCCTTGTAAAGGGAATATAAACCCTGTCTGCTTTAAAAAAACAAAACATATCACGAACACTGTCCTCCACTTGATACTGTGAATACTTGATACTCACAATGAGTGGACTAAACTTAATGTCAACTATCTGAAACCTGTTGTTTGTTACTATGCTTGATGAATAGTAAAGTCTGCTGTGGAGAAGTGAAAGCTCCCTTGGAAGGACGACAGGTGTTCAAACCAAATTTTCAACTTGATTGTACTTTGTTTTAACTATTTATTCATTAGTTATATTTGGACCAGACCAAGTGCTGATGGACACTGTCCAAGTGTCAGGAAGATACAGTCTGGACAACACGTGTTCAAATAAACCCATGCACTGCAACTTAGTCATAAAGTCCTTCTAATAAAACACGATGTGGCTCCCTAAACTCCAAACAAGAAACAATGGTTGGTAGGTTGACAGAAATACTAAAAGCAAAAGATGATAAGTCTAAAGAAATATTTAATTTAAAATGAAGAAAGAAGTGTGGGGGGTTTTTTCTGAAAAGGAATTACATTCCCTGTGTTATTACTTGAGGCCCAGTTCAAATGTCATACCACTGTCAGCAGTTTGTAATGGGTGGGTATTTCCCTTTCTCATACACAACCCACACTCATACACACAGACCTCACGATATGACCCATTCATGTTTCCTCACTGGTACTCTCTAGTGTAGGAATTTGCAGCAGAATACACCACCTAGTGGAAAAGACAATCTCCTCTCTTTACAAAGCTGAGACTACAAACACAGACTCCTTTAATGTATACATTTAAATATCTTGTCCACTCACAATATAGTTCACAAGCTGTGAAAGGAAAACTGAATTTCCATGCTGATCGTTCTGCCACATATGCAGTGTTAATAAGCAATAACTGCACGTTGTAATAAAAAGATCACTAAAACGGAGGTCAGTGAGTAGCTAAGTTCCTCCCTTCCTGCGTCATATTCTTTAATTGCTGCTGCTGCTGATCACAGGAAATGTCACTAAAGTGTTTATGGCTCTTTTGCATCACTTCCAGTGGAATAGCAGTCCCAGCAGGGCTGTGCTGGGATATCAGCTTGTCTTCTTGTAAGCTGTCTGCTCCATCTAATCCGCTGCTAGAGCCACTCATTTGGAAATTATGCGTCATCTCTTTTTTAACCAGGTCCTCCAGGTCTGAAGAAAGAACAAAGGAATATTTTTAAAGACATTATCTCACCCAGAGAACTGATTCTTTGCATATGACCTAGTTTTTTTTTGCTAGTTGGTTATATAAGAAGATTTACAAGTGTTGGGGAAAACAAACATGATGGCGCTCCTGTGTATTTTTAATGAATTCATTTGAAGTTTATGAAAACCCATCAATCTTTTAGAAGCTGTAATCAAACACTAATCAATATATATTTATGAGGACAACATTTTGTTCTAAATAATAACCTAGAAAAGTTCATCGCTGTACCTTTGACAAATGACAGAATCACTTAAGAATTGTATTTTATGTTTACCTGGATTATCTTTATCTAATATTAAAATTTGTTTGATGATCTGAAACATTTAAGTATGAGAATCAGGATGAGTTTTTCACAGCACATCACTTTTATTTGTGATGGGTTAAATCAGTCTATGATTCCCAAATGATTTAAACAAATATCGGTTTAAACTTGGCATTACCATTCTCAGCTCATGTTCACCAATTGTGTTCATATCACTCTCTTCCCATTACTTACACTGGAGTACCGTCCTGTTGACAAGCGTATAGGCTTGGACGGGGTTCCTACTCAGGTCAATGTAGTAGTAGAACTTCAGCTCCTTAGGGTACTGAGAGTGGGACAGGCTGTGAAGCAGGGGAATCATCCTATTCGACATGGGTCCCTCTGTCAGTACCTGGTGCATCATATAATTACACCAGTCATCCTGAACAAAGTTAGGAGTGATAAGCAGAGCTCGTAGGTGGCTGTTCTCCACTGCCTGACAAAACTCTGTGCAAACTGCACCTCCTGGACAGGCGTCCCTCTGCCACAGAAAGCACCTGAGGCTGCGGGTCGAATCCTCGAGAAAGGAGACCAGGCGTGTGGCCTCTTCAATGTCACTTTGGGCACTGCTGTGACAAACAAATATGTCATACTTTCTTTTCCATCTCAACTCAGAACTGAGAACAGTAGGCAGCTGCTGTGGTTTCGAGGGGGTTCCCTCTGGTGATGATGACAGCGGCGACGAAGAGCACGATGGTAATGTAGACGAGGATGATGTTAATACACCGCTAACAGAAGTAACTAAACCCTTTGTGGCTTCTTTATTGTGTTGCTTTGATAAAGATCCTCTTGATTTCAAGAGTTTCTGGAACCAACCTAAAGGAAATGAAAAGATTTTAAGGTCGATTTGTTTTTTTTTTAAGTATAAAGATTTCCTGACAGTCCACACAACTTATGGAAAATAGTGTAAATAACAGCAGATATGTTTGTCACACATGCATAAACGAATTTTCAAAAAGATTCAGATCAGATTTACACTGAAAGAAGGGATCAGAACTTTTCACTTACCCTGCATGTTGCTGAGGTCATCATGTTTGTTCAAATCGTATCCAAAGTACTTCTGGTAAATAGATATTTAGTGTTGAATTCAATCAGTGGGAGCTTCTAAAAATCAAATTTCTCCACTCTTTAAAAACATCGCAACCCGAGGCTGTAGCCGAACAGCTAGCTGACACAACAGCAGCAAACAGAAAGTCACTGATCTCACCATAAAATGAGGAAGTTAGGGACTGCTGAAACGGACGTCTCAGCATGTGCAGTCAAATTTCAAATGCAAAAACTGTCAGACTTCACTGAGCACCTTATTCAGTTATGCTGTAAACTGACATTTGTCAAAAAGATTTTGCTTTTTTAAACAATTTGATAGAAAAAACCTGATCTCATAAAGGACTAAATGAAGTGGGAAGTCTGAAGACAAGGTGGGAAATGTTAATAGGCCTAACCGTGTCCACAAATCTATTTCTGTAATGTCTTACTATGGTTTGCATTTCCAGCTTCTCCATGAAGGAAGTTAATAAAACCACTGTCATATATTTAAACAAGAGGAAGTTTGGGGTTACAGTAAGCCTCAAAGTCCCCCTCACTTTATTTATTTATTTAAAAATCATATACTATGTTAACTGTGGTGGGCGGATCCCTCTTTTGGGTTTGTCCCACATTTCAACATGTAATTGGTCTATTAAAATTACAGTAAATGCAAAAAAGAAAAAAAAAAGAAAATGTGTAAGAGAATTCTCCAAACATCAGCAGCTGGTATATAAATCTCAACTCTATTTACTCTACAGTGTCAAAATATTGAAGTCAAACATGTATGAAGACAGTGCAGATCAGATGTATTTAAATTTTGTGAAGTTTGTTACTTGCAGCTGTTCGCCCCTTTGTGTCCCTGCCAAATCTTTCCCATTGATGCAGTATCACAGAGCAACAGGGTCCATATGAGTGTACCAGAAGTGGGCGGGTTTCGTACATCAGCCCACATAGCAACAGATGCAAAATGATACCATGTACTTTTCTGGCCCTCAGAGGCATGAGGTGTCACAGAGCTGCTATCTTATCCATTACATAATGGTATTCTTCAGGTTGAATCTCCACCAAAGTTATCATTCAAGGTGTTTTCATTTTACAGCTGATAAAAGTTTGATACTGGTTTTCCTTCTGCCCAGTAGCGGTTTTTGATACGGGCAACACGGACGGTTGCCCGGGGCGGCATCGTGGTGGGGGCCGCATCACGGGCATCGGCAAAAAAAAAAAATTTTACTCGTATTCATGCTGCCCCGACATGATGCCATATTGGGAATGGCATAGCAACCGACCGGTTTTCTATCGCCCATTTGCTGGGAGTAAGGGCGCCCTCCGTTAGTGAGGTGTGCCTGCTGCTTGCGGCACAGGGAGGAGAGGGCGGGGCGGCGGGGGATTCACTCGCTGGCTGGAGCACCATCTAATAACCAACTCGCAAAATAAAACAAAATAAAAACAAACCAACAAACATGAGACATTTTGATACAGACTTATAATTTGCACCGATGTTTTTTCAAAATTCTATATGCGAAAAGTGAGCGCGAGAGCCCTCGGTGCGCCTGCTCGCTGCTGAAGTCAAAGTAAACTTTATTGTTATCTCCGCTACATACAGTCCAGTATATAGAGAGACAAGAGGACGAGGCTCCAGTTACAGCAGTGCAAGTAAACAAACAATAAATATAAGAAGAGTAAGAAAATAAGGACTAGGGGTAAAGGGATCAATAACAATTTAAAATTTATAATTTACAGTTTGATGATTTAAAGTCTCACACACAACCTGTCGAAAGGGGAGGGGAGCAGCTGCTTCCAAATAGAGCAGATTTCATTCATAATGTTGTAAATCCAAGCCCATTAAGTATTCATGATTTGAATCCTGGGTTGTGCACAATCCCAGAAATAAACCCCAGACAAAGTGAATCTGTGAACTAAGGTGTAGGTCTATTAGGTTATGTTGTGGTGATCCTCGTGTTGGGGGGATGGGTGTTCATACTGGAGTGCAAAATTAAAACCAATGGAAGATGGACAAGAAAAGTTCAAAGCTATCAGGTGATCACTTTAGAAAAAAATAGAAAAGAAGAGGAGGAGAAACGAGCAAAAGATACAGGTAAGCAGATGTGTGATTGGATGATGGCAGGTCATCCTGAAACAATCAGAATCAGAATACTTTATTAATCCCTAAGGAAATTATGTGGGTTACAGTTGCTCCAAGAAAAAATGGTAAAAATAGTAACAGTAACAGACTAAACTCCAAACAATACATTGTGTTGCAGATTTTACCCATTTAAGAAATAGCACTAATATATACAGATCACTCAATTATAAATATCAAGGATTAACAGAGGTGATTATAAATAAATATCAAGAAAACTGACAAGAATATTACAGAGTAGAAAAGAGCGTGTGTAAAAAGGGTGTAACAATTGGGGGGATGGGGGGGGACAACAGAGGGAGTGTTCGCCCGGGGCGCCAAAAAGGCTAGGACCGCCACTGCTTCTGCCTATATGATATTTGCATGTTTGGGTTCTTTCAAGTCTTAGAATGTGAATTCTCTAATTATTTAAAGTAACTGAGCAAATATGGTAATAGCTAGCCAATAAAAAAAAGGAAAAAATATTTTAAAGAGTAAAGTAACTTATCATTACACATGTATTGATCTTTCAGAGTTTTAGTCAGCAAAATAGTTGCTTTGGCTTGGTTAGTGGGAATGGAATTTGTGATCGGTTCTGTCCATCTGTCTGTTAGCAGTCTAGATCCACAGTGTTCTAGGAATCATTTTCATTTTTTTTCTTTGATGGTAGATACCAATAATAGCTCCACCTGAGTTAATTTTTGTTTAAATCTGGTTGAGGTCAGAGCTAATGTGAAAATCAGCAAAGTGACTCAGCCAGTCAGTTAGTTCCTTCAGTGCAACCCTGCGAACCGTGCGTGTGTGCAAACAGAGAAGTCCACAAGGAGATGAAACGCAGAAGTCCGGAAAGTGAAAGCAACAGAGCGAGAAAAGCGGTAGGAAAAAGCTGTTCTTAAAATTTCCTGATGTAATTGAGGATAAAGAAAAAAAGGAGAAATCAAAACTTCTCGTTCCCTTTTTAAATTAAACATTTTTTATGACAAATTTGTCAAAAGCTCATTCATTCATTTATTTCATTTATATAAAAGAAAATTATACAGTTTTACTATTATTCTGTTATTACAGAATCCTCGAGTCCATGGTGAAATAATCAACATAGTTGAAAGTATTATTTAAATGAATATTTTTTTCTTTTATTTGAGAGCCTGTTGTTTGACTACATACAGACACTGATACGACTATTACGTTACTTCAAACTATATTACATTGAATTATGTGTTACTTTATAATAACACAACGTATTGTATAATAATAATACTTCTGGACCTTGATTTGAGGACATTTTCCTTAGTTGGACTTAGATTAGCTTAGATTTTAATTGCCCTGTCTTAGGCCAATATTATTGCTATCAAATAACACAATTATTTACCTGAAATTTCTCTTTAGGCAGTACCTTATATTGAATACTCTGGGAACTGTAGGGGATTTTTTGCTGGTTAATTTAACCCAGCTGTAGCTGGAGTACGTTTCCTCTTGTGGTTTAATATTTACCTTTTTGTGTCATATGCAAGAGGAATATGAATGACAAATGAAAGAGGAATGTGAATGACATGGTGCTGTACTTTAGATGGTCTGTACCATCAGTTGTAACATCAGTTATTTATATATACATATAAATAACTGTGTGTATATATATATATATATATATATATATATATATATATATATATATATATAAAAAAAACACCCAGCACGCCCCTGCGGGCGGTTTATCCTTCAAGCTCGGGTCCTCTACCAGAGGCCTGGGAGCTTGAGGGTCCTGCGCAGTATCTTAGCTGTTCCCAGGACTGCGCTCTTCTGGACAGAGATCTCCGATGTTGTTCCCGGGATCTGCTGGAGCCACTCACCTAGCTTGGGAGTCACTGCACCTAGTGCTCCGATTACCACGGGGACCACCGTTACCTTCACCCTCCACATCCTCTCGAGCTCTTCTCTGAGCCCTTGGTATTTCTCCAGCTTCTCGTGTTCCTTCTTCCTGATATTGCTGTCATTTGGAACCGCTACATCGATCACTACAGCCGTCTTCTTCTGTTTGTCTACCACCACTATGTCCGGTTGGTTAGCCACCACCATTTTGTCCGTCTGCATCTGGAAGTCCCACAGGATCTTAGCTCGGTCATTCTCCATCACCCTTGGGGGCATCTCCCATTTTGACCTCGGGACTTCCAGGTTATACTCGGCACAGATGTTCCTGTACACTATGCCGGCCACTTGGTTATGGCGTTCCATGTATGCCTTGCCTGCTAGCATCTTGCACCCTGCTGTTATGTGCTGGATTGTCTCTGGGGCATCTTTACACAGCCTGCACCTGGGGTCTTGCCTGGTGTGATAGACCCCAGCCTCTATGGATCTTGTGCTCAGAGCTTGTTCTTGTGCTGCCATGATTAGTGCCTCTGTGCTGTCTTTCAGTCCAGCTTTGTCCAGCCACTGGTAGGATTTCTGGATATCAGCCACCTCCTCTATCTGCCGGTGGTACATACCGTGCAGGGGCCTGTCCTTCCATGATGGTTCCTCGCCTTCCTCCTCTTTCTTGGGTTTCTGCTGCCTGAGGTATTCACTAAGCACTCGGTCAGTTGGGGCCATCTTCGTGATGTATTCGTGGATGTTTCTTGTCTCATCCTGGACTGTGGTGCTGACACTCACCAGTCCCCGGCCCCCTTCCTTCCGCTTAGCGTACAGCCTCAGGGTGCTGGACTTGGGGTGAAACCCTCCATGCATGGTAAGGAGCTTTCTTGTCTTTATGTCAGTGGCTTCTATCTCCTCCTTTGGCCAGCCTATTACCCCAGCAGGGTACCTGATCACGGGCAGGGCGTAGGTGTTGATGGCCCGGATCTTGTTCTTACCGTTCAGCTGACTCCTCAGGACTTGCCTGACCCTCTGCAGGTACTTGGTGGTTGCAGCTTTCCTAGCGGTCTCTTCATGGTTCCCATTCGCTTGCGGGATCCCCAGGTACTTGTAACTGTCCTCTATGTCTGCAATGTTGCCTTCTGGTAGTTCAATCCCCTCAGTTCTGACTACCTTCCCTCTCTTTGTTACCATCCGACTACACTTCTCCAGTCCGAATGACATTCCAATGTCATTGCTGTATAGTCTGGTAGTGTGTATCAGTGAATCGATGTCTCGTTCACTCTTGGCATACAGCTTGATGTCATCCATGTACAGGAGGTGGCTGACAACCGCTCCGTTCCGTAGTCGGTATCCGTAGCCAGTCTTGTTAATGATCTCACTGAGGGGGTTCAGGCCTATGCAGAACAGCAGTGGGGACAGAGCATCTCCTTGGTAGATCCCGCACTTGATGGTGACCTGTGCTATGGGCTTGGAGTTGGCCTCTAGTGTTGTACGCCACATCCCCGTTGAGTTCCTGATGAAGGCTCTTAGGGTCCTGTTGATCTTATACAATTCTAGGCATTCCAGTATCCAGCTGTGGGGCATTGAGTCATAGGCCTTCTTGTAATCAATCCAGGCTGTGCACAGGTTGGTCAGTCTGGTCTTGCAGTCTCGGCTGACTGTTCTGTCTACCAGTAGCTGGTGTTTTGCGCCTCTGGTATTCTTGCCAATCCCTTTCTGTGCCCCGCTCATGTATTGACCCATGTGCCTGTTCATCTTAGCCGATATGATGCCTGACAGGAGCTTCCATGTAGTACTGAGGCAGGTTATTGGTCGGTAGTTGGATGGGACCGGTCCCTTCTTGGGGTCCTTGGGGATCAGGACCGTCCGACCTTCGGTTAGCCATTCCGGGTGTCTCTCGTTAACTAGCAGCTGGTTCATTTGTGCTGCCAGACGCTCGTGGAGTGCAGTCAGCTTCTTCAGCCAGTAGGCGTGAACCATGTCGGGGCCTGGTGCTGTCCAATTCTTCATACTGGAGACCCTTTCTTGGATGTCTGCCACTGTGATGGTTACTGGACCCTGTTCAGGGAGGTCGCTATGGTCTGCCCTCAGATCTACTGAGCATTGCCGTTATGGGTTGTGTCCTTCTCCCATATGCTCTTCCAGTATTGCTCCGTCTCCAGCCTTGGTGGTGCTGTTCTGTTATTATTGTTCCCTTGCCACTGAGAGTACACCTTTGCTGGTTCTGTGGAGAACAGCTGGTTTATTCTCCTGCCTTCTATCTCTCTGGTGTACCTCCTCAAGCGGCTGGCCAAGGCTGTGAGTCTTTGCTTGGCAGTTTCCAAGGCCTCAGGTATGGACAGCTTGTTGTATTTCTTATGCACCTTCTTTGTTGCGCCTTTCTGCAACTCCGTTAGTTGGCTAACCTCCCTTCGTGCTACTTTGATCTTGCCCTCTAGCCTCCTTCTCCATGGAGGGTACTGCCCCTTGTGGCTGTTCAACTTGTAGCCAAGTATCTCACTGATCACTGCTGCCGTAGTGTAGATCAGCTTGTTAGTGTCGGTAATCGTGGTTGTAGGTATCGTCCGTAGTGCTGCATTAACATCATCTAGCAGACCTTCTGAGGGTACTTCACGTAATCTTGGTAACCGGCTACGGGGGATCCAGGTTTCAAGCTTGGCCATGATCCTATCTTTCAGGTCAGTTCCTCTCGCACTCAACGATCCTTCTCCTATCGCACTTGGGGCTATGTACCCAATCTCGGGTGGGGGTGATGATATCTCCCCCCTGACCTGGCGTCCTGACTCCTCCTTGCCGTAGCATTTATGTTGTACCTCGTCAATCTCTGATTGATGGGAGGCGACCGTGGCTCAGGGGATTGGGAAGCTCATCTGTAACCGGAAGGTTGCCGGTTCGATCCCCCTGCTCTCTCTGTCCTGGTCGTTGTGTCCTACTGCCTACTGGTGTTGGCCAGAGGGGCCGATGGTGCGATATGGCCGCCTCGCTTCTGTTAGTCTGCCCCAGGGCAGCTGTGGCTACAACTGTAGCTTGCCTCCACCAGTGTGTGAATGAATAGTGGAATTGTAAAGCGCTTTGGGTGCCTAGAAAAGCGCTATATAAATGCAATCCATTATCTGCCTTCAGTACCTCTACTCATTGCAGCTACACAGTTACACTAGCCTAATTCTCATTCACACATGTACTCTGTCTTGCTTATACTGGCTCCAGCGAACACCCCCCAAAATACATACTGGTATTACACCAGTGCTGTTGGTTTGGGATCAATACTAGCACAACATGTTATGTTGTTTGTAACCTCTAAGTTTAGTATATAACCCACTTAATTGCTTTAAATAAATTATATTTTGGGAATGAAAAAATATACCTGCCAGTTTTATTATTTTTATTATTTAATAAAAATAATCAATTTATTTATGTATTAATTTATTTATTCATTAATGTATTTATTTATTTATTTTTATAGCCTTTAAACAACAGAAGTTGACCTAAAGAGACAGGACCAACACATGCTATTTTTACAGGTAACAGGTAAAAATACTGGCATTTCTACTGGTGAAGTACACACGAAAACACTACCGGTTCATTCAAATGACAACTGCGCAAACGCAAAACTCAGTAAAAAAAAAAAATGCCGGAAGTCAACATCACTTCCTGATCGTGCCTCTGACGTGTCTAAAACAGTTTTTTCACTGGTAGTGGGTTTCACTCGTGGGGCATTTATTATCAGTTTAAGTATTATCCGGTAAGAGTTCGTGTTCTGAATAGCAGGCAGGAGCCGTTAAAACGACACTGTGTATTTTTTAATCCCAGGGCCCTCTTTCACTTTTATCCACATGTCTGTCTGCGTTTTTGTTTAATCCAGGTACGTGCTGAGAAGATGCTAGACTTCTTCACCATCTTCAGCAAAGGGGGGATAGTGTTGTGGTGTTTTCAGGGAGCCGGTGTCACTGAATCCTTCACGGGGCCGGTCAACGCTTTGATCCGCTCGGTGATCCTTCAGGTGAGCCTCACGGCTAGCTGCTTGTGGTTGTTGTCTTTTTATCCAGCTCTCTGTAACAAGGGTCCAGCTAATGCTAGCACTAACGGGTAGCTAATGCTAGCGTTAGCTTATGGCGTAGCGATCAACTAAATAAGCTTCTTCTGGGCTGTGCACCCCCCCGATACCACTGTCATTCATAAGTTCAATATTTCCTGTGCTACAGTGACGTAATTTAGGTGGTTGAAAACACACACAACAATAGCTGCAGTAGCAAAATGTGTGTTTAGCTCCGTTTACATGGTATTGATGTTTTTTATTTTTTTTACAGGAGCGAAGTGGGAACAGTTCGTTTAGTCATGGGGGCTTGAGTCTTAAATACAAGCTCGACAACGAGTTTGAGTTGATTTTTGTGGTAAGTCGTTCATATAAGCATTGAATGAATTAAAAAAAAAATCAACTGAGGATATGTGTTTGTGTTTTATATGTGTTTATGATCATTGCCTTTTTCTTGTTTCACCTGTGCATCTCTAGGTGGGTTTTCAAAAGATCCTGACGCTGACATATGTGGACAAGTTCATAAATGACGTCCAGCTTCGCTTTAGGGATCGCTATAAGAATGAGCTGGAGCAGAAGGGAGCTTTAAAGCTGCTCAACAACAGCTTTGAGTTTGAGAATGACTTCAACATGCTTCTCAGGTAAAGAAACAAAGTAATTTCCAAATAAAGACAATAGGTGTATTGTTTGGTGCCTATATCTGTAGGTAGGAATGGAAAATGTGTATTGGTTTTATGTGCAAATGATGTTATTAGTAATTTAAAGCCAATTCATTCATTGTCTTCCGGTTATCCAAATTCAGATCGTGGTGGCAGCAGGCTAAGTAGGGTATTCCAGAGGTTATTCTTCCCAGCCACATTTTTCAGTTCTTCTTGGGCGATTGCAAAAGATATAAAATCTCTCCAGCGGGTTCTGAGTCTACCTTAGAGTCTCCTCCCATGCCTAGAAAACCACTAAAGGGAGGTGCCCAGGAGGCATCCTAACCAGATGCCTGAATCATCTCA